>NC_064618.1:809403399-809688399 GCF_023898315.1 Schistocerca nitens | reverse complement strand
TGTTTTTACAAAATATTCGTGATGTGGGTCGCACGTGTGCCTGGCCGGATGATCTATTGGTCAATGTAGCCAGACTGAAGTTGACAGGGGAAGCCCGAATGTTCATAGAAACGGTGGACGAATTGCGTGACACGCACGAATTTGAAGTATTGGCCCGCGGATTGACTATGCGTTATTCCGATACCAGAGGTACCGCATATTACAGAGATCAATTATCAACCCTTAGGCAGAAGCCTGATGAGGATTTTGATGCCTTTGCAGATCGCATACGAGCAGTATCTTGTCGTACCTGCAAGCTAGGTGAAAATGCCAGTGAAAACAGAATTTTGCGCTCAGAAGCCGAAGCGCGTGCAATTTATGCATTTGTTCGCGGTATTGACCCCCGCATCGGAGGAGAAGTCAGAGTAGCCTCCCCCACTTCTTTGTTTGAAGCTGTCCGTTTGGCAATGCTTCGCGAAGAGGTGTTGCGTTTTTGCGCTGTCGCTCCGCGCCCATCGGACCCAGTACCGGTCCCAGCAAAAGAAGTATTTTGTCAGCGTTGTGGGAAGCCCAACCATACGGCAATGCGCTGTCGCGCGCCGTATTGCACCATTTGCCAGACAGTAGGTCATCCTAATAATGTTTGCCCCACAAAGTCTCCATTTCCTAATCAGATGCGCGGCCACCGCCGCAACGTGGGGTCGAATCAGGGAAACGCTTGGGGGGCAGGTTCCGCCACCCACCCGCGCCCCCGACAAAAATAATACACCCGGTTAGGACTGGAAAATGTAAAGAGGTGGAACACGTTAGTCTATTTGGCGTACTCGGGAACAAATTAGTTAGAATTTTAGTTGATACTGGTGCTCAAGTTAGTGTATTGTTTGTGGAGAAAAATGATCGAAGGGTGTTACAGCCACCCCGGTACCATATCAGTGGCCTTGGAGAGGAAGTAATTGTCCCTGCAGGTTCGTGTGTAGTGAATCTGCAAATCGACGAGGGTAAATACAGACAGAGGATGGAGGTAGTAAGGCTAAAGAAGGGTGAATTTGACATCATACTAGGGAATGACTTCCTGCACCGTTATCAGGGGATAGTGGATTATCGAACGCGAACTGTGCAGTTCGCCGAAGCAATCCACCGATTTGGCAGTGCGCACCCCCGTCAGACGCGAGGGAGCTGCGAAAGGCGCCGTTCACAGTCTCCCATAAAACCGCAGATGTGGGCGATAAAAACCACTGACCCTGTGAGGATAAAAGGCGGAAGTGGAAAGATTCTCTGGATAGATGTCAAAAGTCAAGAACAGCCCAAGACAGACATTCTGGTTGACCCGCTCACCCAGAATGATGTTTTAGATCGTCAGTCAGTACATATAAAGAGAAGTATCTGCCGACCGGAAAGGAGACAGAAGGGTTTTGCGATACCAGTAAGTATAGATAATTTTGGTGTAGAAGATGTTGTGATACCGAAGGGTACTATTGTTGCCAGTGGTCAGGAAATTTTTGAGGAAATAAGAGGAGCTGAGAAGCAGCGAAATAAAGATACGAAAGGAAGGAAAGGAAAGAAATGTTGTTAGAAAAGTGCGATATGTCGCGTCGACGATAAGGAGTCAGTTTGCAGAGAAGTTAGGTCATTTAAACAGTGAGGAGAGAAGGATGTTGCAGCCAGTATTAGAGGAATTTTCGTGGTTATTTGAAGAGAGGCAGTTTCTACCGGCTACGGATTTGGTTCAGCACGAAATTCCGACCGGAGAAGCTCGGCCTATTACGCCAGTAGTTCCACTCAAAAAAGCAAGGAAAAAGGTAATACAACCGCCTAGACAGCAACGTAGATATGCTCTAAGGTCAAACCCCTATGATTTGCGTTCCAGAAAGTAGGTCTGAAATGGTATGTAAACAGTTGGAAAAGTCCTTCATGCAGCAAGAGAATCAATTGACGGAAAACACCGTCGTTACTATACATTTAATTAAGTTGTGCATGTTAGTTATAAGTAGACATAAGAATTGGCAACCATTGGTAACTGGTAATAGAATTTATGCCACATGCTAATGGAAGTGATTGAAGTTATGTAATCATTTTGTCTTGTCATTTAACGTCTCCAGTAATGTTATCGTAGCAGTCGAGAATTAAAAACACAAACATTCTTTAATCATGGAATTAAGGGGAAAGTAGTCCTTGTCAAAAGAACACGTAGAGAAAGAATCAGTTAATCTTGTATATTTCAAAGGGATTCACATTTCACTTGTTGATTTAGTGTATAGTGAACAAAAACAGCTATTAAAGCTTTACCATAAAAACATGATAGTAACACGCCTTCGTAACTACCAGTAGATCAGTGACTACATGCTGCCGTCTACCTGTCCTTTGAAATACGCCCAATTACATGTATGTTTTGCTAAATGATCACACAACGATAAAAACATGAATAAATACGTCCAAGTTAAACAACCAATATGAAAAAGAAGTCTTCCTCAAGTGCTATTTTATTGTTTTCATGATGCGATGTGAACAGACAACAAGGTAAGTTTTCTTGGTACCACGTATTTCTGTATATTAAATGCCACGGAAGGAGTCGCGTAAATACCGCCGCTGTTGTCTACAGCTGTTCACATGCGGCGAGTCCCGCCCCTCCCTGTCAGCTGGCGACGCGGCCCCCGTCCCTCGCCCCTCCTCAACGCCATCCCTTCGCCCTGCACGCCACGTGCCTCAGCCACGCTACACATTCGTACATTCGTACGTTGCAGTTTAAACAGCAAACCTAAAGGGATAGTTATAGAAATAAAATCACCAGCTTAATGTTGTCCTACAGATTTTATTAGTCTTATCTAAAGACGGGAATCTATTTGTGATGTCTATCCGTGTTTTCAGTAAGGAACAAAATCGTGAGAGAGAACTTTTTCCTGGTACGCATTGTCTAAACCATCAGGATTAGCAAACGTTGGAATTTCAGATCGATCTCCGGCTATGTTGTATTACCACCACGGCTAATAAACGGATCTATATGGTGTCAAGGAAGCCGGCACTTGCCGCTATATCTGTCCTGTAAACGACCGCTGTGTGGGAAACGCGTTAGCCAAGGAGTTGGGTTTGGAATGCCATCGCAAAAATACAGTTTATCTAGAAGCCTAACACCTGTTAGTTATCTAAATTTTAGAAGAAATGTTTAAGTAAAATAATTGGAACCCGATAGTTTTGTGACCTCTAGCGATTGAAGTTATTAGAGTCCCTTAGAAAAGAACATCTCCCATGCATAACTGTCGTGAACAACATAAGATAATTCTGGAAGGAAATTTTGTGACTGTACCGAGAGATTAACTCCACGCGTAGCAAGAGGACGGACCAAGCGTGAACGCCAGTTCTGCCGCCCAGCCAATGAAACCGGACGCAGCCGTACTGTCAGCTGTGCTGTCAGCAACTTACAATCTCACGAGCGTGACGCGTGTCGCACCTTAGCACCTCAAGCTGCACTGAATCTCAACACAGAAAATTCTTAACCATTGTATAACGAACCCTATGAAAAACTTTATGGACATTCTCAATAGTAAGGAACATACTTTGCTCCCTACACACTCTTTATATGACAAATGAACTCTAATTTTATTACAAACCAAAGCACCGACAGGTAAGTCATATCGACGTCTTCGAGATGCAACCAGCTTCGTCGAGCCGCCAATATTGATTATATGGAAGCAGGTAAGTGAGAGAATTAACAAAAGGAACAACAATCATATCCCTGAACGATTGACTGGGTGACTGATAATCACAAATATTTGCAAAAACAAATCAACACAGCAAACAGCATATCACATGTTTAATAATTATTGGTCTGTTCATTGAAGGCGACACAAAACCACTTTTCATCAGAGTCTTGTTAAAGGAAGTATTAACGTGACATCACACTATTCCATAGCATTACACACAACATTGCCATTACTTAATGACAGTTTTCTTGTGGGTAGAAGTACCAAAGATCAGTTGGTATGAAGACACAAACGAGAGCATAAAGGAATACCAAGGGATGCTTACATTCATTTTGCTACGAAATGTAACTGGAGGATAAGGAAGTTTTGTTTGAAAGAAATAATATTTTAAACTTTTGCTTTTGTTGCGGTTTTGCCATGTCTTTTATCACTATGACGAGTTGCCAATTACTTATGTCTAATTACTTGTGTCCAATTACTTAAGTCCAAGTATTATCTTATTGTTGTTCATTTTGACTGTTTTATTACCACCTATTTAGAGAATTTTGCTAAAGTTTTGCCAGCACCAGTAATTTAGTGTTTGTATCAACCTAGTGTTTCCATGTGTCACTGTGTTACTAGATTGATGAGGATAATCATTTTGTAGGATTTCAAGTATGCTAGAGTAAGTTCCCGAGTACTGCCAATTATTTGTTTATTAATAATAATGTCTTAGGTAAGAAATGGTTTTGGAAGAGTATTTTAGGATGTAACCATGCTTTATTTTAATTTGTATTTGAATGTTTATCTGGAGGGATATACCACATGCCTGCCGCCGTGATAGGTAATATAAACAGAGTGAATCACGCCCACAGAATGAGCAAGCTTTGGCCATATACCTAGTCTGTTGGATGAACAAGAGAACCACACCCGCAGGGGCACGTACCTGACGTGACGCGAATGGCGATCGCGCGGAACCCTAGCTGTCTATGCCGTTTCTTCACTTTTCATCTTCGCGGCATAGTCTGTTCTACCCACTTTCATCTTTCCACTATCAACAGAACAACCCTTGAAGAGTCATGAACCACCCGCAAGGGCACGTACCTGACGTGACGCGGTTGGCACCCGCGCGGTCCCTCAGCTGTCTGTGTCGTTTCTTCACTTTTCCGTTTCGCGACATAGTCTGTTCTACCCACTTTCATCTTTCAATTATCAACAGAACAACACATGAAGAGTCATGCACCACCCGCAAGGGCACGTACCTTACGTGACGCGGCTGGCACCCGCGCGGTCCCTTAGCTGTCTGTGTCGTTTCTTCATTTTTCCGTTCCGCGACATAGTCTGTTCTACCCACTTTCATCTTTCCACTATCAACAGAACCACCCTTGAAGAGTCATGCACAACCCGCAGGGGCACGTACCTGACGTGACGCGAATGGCGATCGCGCGGAACCCTAGCTGTCTATGCCGTTTCTTCACTTTTCATCTTCGCGGCATAGTCTGTTCTAACCACTTTCATCTTTCAATTATCAACAGAACAACACATGAAGAGTCATGCACCACCCGCAAGGGCACGTACCTTACGTGACGCGGCTGGCACCCGCGCGGTCCCTTAGCTGTCTGTGTCGTTTCTTCACTTTTCAATTTCGCGGCATAGTCCATTCTGTAATCTTTCATGTCGAGAACAGTGTTCCGTGCTCTCTGACGACAGCTGATCAGGCACCATCAGACGCGAACCGCGTCTAGCCCGCAGCTAAACACCAGTAAGCGGAAATCTCTGTTCAAACCTTGAGCCTTCTTTGACACTGTTTCCCGTTGTATTTTCCGAAGGAATACCGATTATTGAAGTAGTAGCATTTAACTGTATGACGTGTCCCAGGACACTGCGATACAAGCAAGGATAGACGGAGTTTTAAGCAACCAGCTGGGCCCGAGGAGGCCAGGACTACGGAGTTACAGAGACGGCGAGTTTAGTCGCAAAATGTTGAGAGGATGAAGACGGCAAATTTCGTCGCAAAGTAAAGTTTTGTTGCAAAATGTTGAGAGGATGAAGACGGCGAATTTGGTCGCAAAGTAAAGTTAGTCGCAAGATGTTGAGAGGATAAAGACGGCGAATTTGGTAGCACAGTAAAGTTTTTTTTTTATGTAAGAGATGTCGAGTTTGAGGAAGAAGTATGAAGCAGCTATTTTGGAATCGCAGAATTGTCGTATACACAGTTAAGTAGGCGATAACGTCGTGTAAACGATGCGCCTTGCACTGTACCTTCATAAAGGGAAAGTCCTTCAGAAATTACGCTCAACTTAGTCTTTTCTAATCCAATTCCTTACGCTTTCTGTTTCCACTGTGGAAATCTCTAGATTCTTGTCGAGTTTTGCTTTTCCCTACCAACGGCGTTGAATTCCTCCAGGGCCGTGTACCTTACACGTTGCGGTTAGCGCCCGCAGAGAGCCCAGCTGATCGATTTATTCCTTCAATTTTCGGTTTCGTAAATCGATCGCCTACCTATCACTTTCGTCTACGCGTCAGTGGCTCTTGTCTCCATATGACTACTATAGTCTAGCAGCGTTCATCCTGCACCCAGCCTACTCTCAGGCTGATTTACTACTAAAGATTAAACAGTGTCACGCCCTTAGGGGATCCACCCGTTCTTGGGTCCTTGCCATTCATCTCGTTTCTCCCTGTGTTATTTCCTGTTCCTGTGAGCACTTTTGACAAGTGCCACAGCAGAGAGTCCGCCCATATGTCAGATGTCTGCTTTCTGATATTCTGTCCTCCAAGATGGCTGAGCCTCCACAAATTACAGCAACGCAACTGCCCCACCGAGTACTCAGCTATCCGTCCCTCTGCCCACTATGGACATCGTCGTGTTTTATTTTTCTCCTCTTGTTAACAACAGTCTTGACACCCAACGACACAATTTACGCCCCACCTGCACCAAACTGGTGTCACTTTTCTTTGTCAATTTCACTTGATATGTCCGACAAAAATGTTGATGCATGAGGAACTTTTTCTCACACGTAGAGGGTCAGCCCAAAGAGGCACTTAACTTTCTTTGTTTACTGATATGGAATATACAGTAAATATAATATGATATTCGTGTAACTCATTTTTATATTTTCATGAACCAATTTACTAATGCATAATGTAACAACGCGTCTAGCGTGACGACACGCGTAATCCCACGTCTATTTTGTTTGTCATCAGTGAATAAACCATATCGATTACGCATATTTATTTCCCTTTGGAGAGAATGTAAAATACAGACAGCGCAGTGAACAGCGTCGGTAAGCTTCATCGCTCTCTCTCGCTCTTACACCTGACGCATGCTTCCTACGCCACGCACGTGCGCACTGCGTGCGCACGTAGCCGCCCCGGCTTCGCTTCTCAGCTGCCGTGTGCAGCTCTGACGCGGCGCTGCCCTTGGAAGTTATCTGCCGCGCGCCTTTCTGACGTAGCGCGAGATTGGCCTTGCAGTCAGCTGCCACTCTGACGTAGCCTCCGCGCAGATCTTCAGCAAATGGTTCCTGTTGCAACACCATTAATGACGTTTCATCCCACTACGGCTTACTCAATTACTATTCGCGCCCCTTTAATTATGTTTTTTATACCTGAAAGCCCATTCATGATTACCTTGTCAGTTAACTTGCCAGCTTTATCTAATAAATCAAATGATCACCTCCTATCGTCAATTGATGACTTGCTAAAACATTGAAAAAGGACAAATTTCTTACGTTCGCCTGTTGGCACACTTGAATGAATGACAAACAGCCACAAACTAAACAAAAAAGAGAAAACAAGAACCTATCAGGCATGTGCCCTCCCTTAGTTTTAAGAGTGCAATTCTCATATCAACTAATGTGGGAAAACTAGTTTTGTGTAGTGAAGTGTTCCCTTAGTGATAACTCCCTTTTCAACTGTGTTTTGAAACATGTGGACCTCCCCTCATACCCCCCCCCCTGCGCTGAGTTCCAGTGCACGGACCTGGCCACGGCCACGCCCCCTACCCGCCGGCAGCCTGCACGCTGCCCGCTGAGGACAACACACCACACCGCCTCGTGCCACTCGCCCTCGCCGTGACTCATCAGTGGTGATATGTTTATATTTTCAACTTATTCTAACAAAAGAAAAAAAAATTTTTTTTTTACTTCAACTTAGCAACAAGAACACTGTATGTTTTGTTCTAATTTTGTGATGATTTTATGATGTCTTGATGTTTTATGATGTTCTGATGTTTATGATGATTCTGGTATGCACACAATATTGTTGATGTAAGTCCCCTTGCGACCCTTAGGAGGTCTTTAGAGTCTCTATACCCTCCCATAGATTAAGACCCCTGCCGTCTTCCGTGAGGGCCATTCTTAATCACGTAATAATTACTTTGTTTTACAAGCTAAATTTGTTTACATTCAAATAGTAATTACATTGAGCGATTTCACGTACGTTCTCCGCTCCCACGGAAGGGGGAGGAATGTAAAGGATGAGCCAGACAATAAGGGATTTTACTTTATTATATGAGCCTCCAACCGGTAACTTCATTTTTCCATTACGGCCAAGCCACGGCCGGCAGTGTTAGCTGCCTGTAAATTCTTTCGTCCCACAGTCTAGTAACAGGAAGTCAGCACCGACGAAGGGCACCTTGATCACGCGCCTCTCTCATGTGCTTACGAGGTAACGCCGCCCCAGGCGTCGCTTAGCAGGCAACGCTCTGGAAAGTTCCATGCCGCCCGCACGGTTTGCTCGGTCCTGACCAATCAGGGTGGAGGAAGCCGCGTGGTGCGCCGAATATACCCGGCCGCCCGTCGCCGGGCCCGCCCTCTTGTATTCTTGCTCACCCGCGAGTCGGATGCGCGCCCTGTAGCACTGAACATCTCCCGCTTCTCCCGGTGCTACGGCACTGCGGACTTAGTTTTGGCAGACAACCACTTTCGGTAGCTTCGCGAACAATGTTCGCCAAATTGCAAGCTCTGGCTCACCCTCACCTCCCTAGGCCTATGTAGCCCCGTTCAACATGCTTTAGCCAATAAATGGCCTTTCTCTAAAAATTACCCTATTATTCCATAACGCCCACCGCCTGCCCATACCCGCCATCCTGTACAGCTCTGAGCACTATGGGACTTAACATCTGAGGTCATCAGTCCCCTAGAACTTAGAACTACTTAAACCTAACTAACCTAAGGACATCACACACGTCCATGCCCGAGGCAGGATTCGAACCTGCGACCGTAGCAGTCCCGCGGTTCCGGACTGCAGCGCCTAGAACCGCACGACCACCGCCGCCGGCGTCTACTACAGGAGTCATACCACACAATATCCACCAGTACATCAACGCAATACAGCTACATCCAAACATATATATATATATACAACTACAGAAATCTGTAATTATTGATACATGTTCAATTACCCGAAAGTTCCTAAATGCAATGTAACATATACCGTACAGTTAAAAGGAAGTCACGCTTGATCAAGGTCAGCGTCACTTTCCATTTTTAACCAGACATAATGTCTGAGACAGGAAAGAGAAATAATAATAACAATAATAATAATAACAATAATAATTCTGCTACGCCAGCCAAAAGCCCAGGGCCTCTTCCTGCAGTGGTGGAGTAAGGAGGAGCAGGAGGATTACTAAATCATCAAAAAAGTGGTTTCAGCTGGCTCAGATGATAGCACCCTGTTGGGTCCCCCGCCTAGGGTACAAGTGAAAACTGGTTAATGGTTTCTGAGGTGGATGTAGACAGGTGGCAACGTCTCAATAACAAAAAAGTGGACGAAACATTACACGGAAGACTGGTCTCCACAGCCTTGGAAGGCAACCAGTTAACGGGAGAGAACTCTTAAATCGAACCCAACAGAGCTCATAACTTCAGCAGTAGTCCAATCAGAAGATTAAGCCTCTAACAATCTTCAACTAAAGCATGGAGGAAAAACTCACTGACATAACTACCTCATATGGTATTGAATCCAACACCTCCAATGGCACTGTTTGTGGGCCATTAGATTCTGGTGAGCCCACAACAACATGCTATGTGAACAGGTCAGAGAATCCTGGAACCACTAACAACAAAATCAGACATATGATGTGTGAATAGTAATGGGAATTTTTTAATTTCATGGGCTTTATACATTTGATTTTCAAATTTTTAATCTTGCTGGTACACATGTCTGATGCATTTTTGCATTTTCAGCCGTTTTGAATAATTATAGTCAACAGTCAAAAAGATGATACGTTTTTTCAAGTGCTTGCTGAATTTTACTTTTGAAAAAGACGGATCAATGAATTTGCATTCAATCTTGCTTGAAAAAGGGAATTAAGTGAGGCATCAGATTCGAAATGTTGAATGTGGCTTTTAGCGAATCTATTATAAGCAAGACAACAGTTTAAGAGTGGTGTAAACATTTCAAAGAAGATCAAGATGACAACGATGACGACTGCCCTGGACACCATAGAAAATAAATGACTGAAGACAATGTGGAAGAAGCAAAGAATATGATTGTGGAAAATCGCCAAATTACCATCGGAGGTTGCCGATGATGTTGGCATATCCTCTGGCTCATGCAAAGCAATTTTTTGAATGTTTTGGATATGAAACACACAGTACCAAAATTTGTTCTGAAATGGTGGAATGAATCTGACAACGATCTGGAACTTCTGAAGGAGGTCATAACAGGTGATGAAACTTTGTGTATACAGGTATGACTTCGAAACCAAGACCCAATGAAAACTGCCTGGAGAGCCAAGACAGAAAAATATTCTAAATGTTTTATCAGATGTGAAGGTTATTCTCACGGTTATCTTCGTTTACAATGGGATAGCACATCACAAGTTCCTGCCTCATGGTCATAAGGTGAATAAGGAATATTATAAGGAAGTTGTGCGCTGTTTGTGCGAAGCAATCTGCAGAAAGCGACCAGAATTGCAGCAAAACCACTTTTTGGCAAAAGACAAAACCATTATGTTGTCTGAGCTACCACATTCACTGGACATGACCCCCCCCCCATTCCCGAGGCTGGTGAGAACCACAAAAGGACATCATTTTGCCACAATTAATGAGATAAAAACAGAATCTCTGGACGTGCTGAACACCAAAATGAGAAGTGTTCCAAAAGCTCTTCCAAGATGGGAAAAAACACCTAGCACAAGTGCATTATATCTGAGGCAGATTATTTTGAATGGGACAAAGTAGTAGTTGATGATAATTAAATAAAGACTCTTTAGGAAAAACAATAATTTCCTGTTACTGTTTGATCACACCTCATCAGCAACAAAGCTACCTCACCACACTGATTAGCAACTCATACTCAAGATGGGCACACTGAAACAAATATTTTGACGCACAACAAGATACTGCTCACAGCAACACAGGTGACCAAGTGTAAAGACAAAGATGTCTTTGATTCACAGGGCTGCCACATTCTTAAAGGAAAGGTAGGGCACAGAAGAATAAATATGCTACACACCAGTAGACTAGTTCATCATAATTCATAAAATACTGGATTCAGTTATTGATTTCAGCTCACCCAGTAGCCAGGTGTCCCTGCAAACATGATCTACACTGTAGAAACTGTTCATGCACCCATCAATGAGAACAATGAATGTAACCTGAAAATATTGAAACTACAGGAAGAACTAGAGGACATAATTAACAAGGCACCAGAGTGTAATACAATCGTGCTAGTTAGTGATTTCAGTGTCCAGTTAGGACAAGAGCACAAGTTAGAGGCATTGTGGGAGAGGCCCCACACTGAACAACAGGAACAGAGTGTGTCTAGTGGGCTTTCAACTTGACAATAAGCCCTCAAGGGATTACCAAGGAAATGAAAGACAAACATCAACCAACCACCTCTCAGGTCATGTTGCCATATCAAGGAAATTGCTATAATGTGAGAGTATTAATAGGAACAAATTTACATTAAATCCACTACCTCTTCAAAACAAAACTGACCTTTCTATCTAGAAACAACAATCAAGTCACTCAAGCTTACAAAGTTTGATTTACAGAAATTTTCAACTTTTAACAAGTTCACACAGAAATTTTTGGCACCAAAGATAAGGGGAATGCTGCAAGGGTACAATAGGCTTCACATATGATCTTTGGGTCGACTATGCATAACCAACACAGAGTAAAATTGTTACTTCTGTTGAACAACCAAGCACGGAGACAGCAGCATTCAGGCGGAGCTATTAGTCGGTCCTGCATAGTTATTGTGTAACGACACACTGTTAGTTTGAAGTGTTCTTTAATTGTGCCTGTCAATATCAATTCTCTTGTGTCTAACAAAATAAATGTTGTATAGTAAAATCCGCAAATTACTAATTTCAATAGTATATCGCCCAGAATCACTTAAAATAATCAGTGAAGTTAACAGCAGGAGAGCAGCACTTCCAATCTAAATCAAATAAATGCAGGCCACTCGTTGACAAAACATGAGTGCATTCAGTGCGCACACATGAGGAGCAGCCTCGTACATTGCGACGCTTGTTTGGACTTCGATTCCGATGGAACTTCGGATATGACGGAAAAGACATCATAACAATCTGTGAGTCCACAGCCATTCTGCACAGCAGTGCTTTGAGTGGAATTCGATTCAACATTCCATAGGAATGCTGGGAAAGGAACAGTAATGGTGTTAATATAACGTGGAAGAAGCTTTTTAATTATGCATAAGCAGTAACTTATAACAGACAGTGACTGTTGGCAACATAGTTAACATGGCCCACACAACACAAATTGGTAGTGCCAAATTAATAGAAGATAATGGTAACATTAGCTTTGATCTGCCCAAGCCCAGTTCAACACCGTTGGCTACTCAACAAACAGGAACCACTATTGTTAATAATGACTTCTTTACTCAGTTATTACGCAAAATAGAATTAATCAAGGAAGAAAACAAATTCAGGAGAAAATCACGACTAAATTGAACACATTAACAGATACTGTTAGCAATTTGTGAACCAAGGTTACCAAGACATGTGATGAAAAACATGGTTAACTCAGAGAGGAATCTAAAGTCAAACACAAAGTGATCAAAATGGAAATCCAAGAATTTCGGACCCAAGCTGATGAAAAATGCAGGCAAACTACCAATTGGTTAGTGAAGCTCATGAGAAAATAAGAGCACAAAATGATGAAATAATTAAAATCAAGAATATGTGCAAGAAGGACAAAGAATCGACGAGTATAATAGTTAAAGGCGTGCGGACGGTGCAATGAATTGAATGATGAAGTAGATAAAATCTGGAACATAATTACTGGCAGTGATGAGAAGTTGAGAGCATTTAATAAAGAGAATGTGTGTGACGAAATTAATTATATGTTACGTGAAGCAGGTATCAACAAAATTCTTGACAACAGACTGGGCACCTGAAGTTTCCAGAACTATGATCTGAAACAAGACATTCACGTGTTGCCGTTATTAAGCTAAATTGCGTAACACGCATTCCCAAAGCCTTATAATGAGCATGCTAGAATCATTATGAACGCTGTTCAGTGTGGACACATTGATGCGGTACAAGAAGATTTGAACTGGGGAAAGGAACAAACAAAAGAAGGAACTTTAATGCTTTTCATTGAAAATTAAACTTTTAGTATAATTATGGATGCTCTAACAGATTCAGCGAGAGAAATGAGCACAATAGCTGAAAGCTTATTTACACAGTTAAGTAATAGGCTGAAATTCCCACCATTCCCTGTTAATGGTGTATGTATTGTCAGTGCAATGGGCAACAGAAGCAAACCCATTAAAGGACAGGCCTCATTGAAGTTTTGTATTACGGAGGATGAATACAAAAAGTGTATTAACTGATGGCTCTCTTACTGTTTAACTAATTCTCAGAATAGATTGGCTAACTGAAATGAAGTGTAGTATTGATTTTCAGGAAAGATGTCTGCAGATTAACAAGAATAATGGAGAGAAGGAAATTTTGTTTAAAGGATTAGTACCTGAAGATGATAGCAATGCTGCAACATTAGGATAAGGTTAATGCATTTTTGAGGAGAAAGTGAAATGGTAAACGTTAGTTATTCTGAGAATGCTCTAAATTTTATGCAAATCAAGATTCAATCATTAATCGAATTGTCTGAAGCAAAGTAAGAAGAACTGATTGAAGTCTTGAAATTGTATGCCAACTTGTTTTCAAAATTACTCGGCTTGATCAAAGAATGTGTTTGCAAAATTGAAATGAGGAACCATGACTTATTCTGCAGTAAATCATATGCAGTACCATTAGTCAGGAGGGAAGCCATTAATAAAGAAATCACGAGAATGCTGAATAACCAAATAATTGGGTGCTCAGATAGTGAATACTTCAACTCAACACACACTGTTGCTTAGAAAGACAGTAGTGTTCCTACAGTTCTGGATACTTTTGCAATGAATCACACAATTCTCTTGCAACGAGATCAACCTGAAAACCAAAGAGAGTTTACTAGGATAGTTCAAAGGAGTCAAATATTTAAAGTGTCTCGACTTGACTGGAGGCTACTGGCAGCTACTCCTAGATGAAGATAGTAGAAAATATACAATGGGAGGTGTTACCTGTTTCAGAGAATACCTTTTGATTTGTCACTGTCTTCAGCAGCTTTTATGCAAGCACCTGATGAAATATTAGGAGACGACTTATTAAACCACGTGACACACTATGTTGTTGACATTTTACTTAGTACTGCCTCCTGGGAGGAACATCTGGATATTTTTTGTTGAGAGTTTCACACTTTTAGAAGAGCTGGAGTGACCATTAACTTGCAAAAATCAGAGTTCACCAAATCACAGATTAAGTTTCTTGGTAATATTTTCTCACATGGAATTGAAACAGATCCGGCAAAATTGGACACAGTGAGGAATTTTCCGCTACTGAAATGCCTCAAGCAGCTGAAACCTTTTTATAAGTGTCTGTAATTTCTATCGCCGTTTTCTGCCTGGATTTTACTTATCTTCATCTTATTTTACTTATCTTCAGTGTTAATTAACTATTAAAGAAAGATACAATACAGAAGTGGGGTAAGAAACGCCAAGATTGGTTTGAATGCTTAAAAAATTATATGAAGCACCTATATTGTACCATACTGATGTGAATAAGAAATTTTACCTTTGATCTGATTCAAACGATTATGCTACAGATGCAGAATTGTTATCAGCTAATAGAAATTAATAGAGTAACTGACTATCACACAATTGCATCTGCCCTCTCTACTGTACAAGAAAATATACTGACAGAAAAAGAAGCACTCACTATCATGTGGGGATTTGGAAAGTTTTGCTGTTGCTTGTGTGGAAGACACACAGTGGTAATGACATCCATAAAGCACTGGCACTCGCAAATTGATGGACGACAGGCTAATATGGTGGGGACTGGCTCTTCAACAAGACATCTTTGAAATACGGTACAAGCCAGGAAACAAAAATAAAGCAGCAGATGCACTATCGGGGTTATGTGAAGGACGTGAATCTGGTAATGCTGCACATGTGCGGCGGAAAGATGTGAGGATCCACTATGAGTGGTGTGGAAGGTGAATGTTCCGTATGAAAATTACACAGAAACATAAAACGTTAACAGGACACTGAAGAAACACTCAAAATGGTAAGGGAGAAATATGATGGTCTGAATGCTATAGGTGGCAAGAAAATATGACAGTATTATTTAAAACAGGATGGAATTTTGCACCAATGGAAAAATGTTAACTAAGATCAATGGAGATTGTGCACTCCTAGGCATGTTGTAGATGATATAATAAAATATGTGCATGTGAGCTATGCTCCTCTAGGACCAAGTGTGCAAGTTGAAGTTACAGGAGAATGTATTTTCGACAATATGGCTACAAAAGTTGGCTCAATACTTAAGTCTTGTGAAGTATGTAAAAAAATTAAAGTACCTACTGTGCAGCATAAAGGGTTTATGCACAGTATAATATTTCAAAAACCTGGAGGAATCTTGGCCTTTGACCTCTATAGATACCTGCCTCAGTCTAAAGGAAATTTCACTCATAGTTTAGTTGTGATGGACATTTCTCAAAATTTATACACCTTTACCCACTGAGAAAAGCTGATACCAAAATTATAATTAATAAACTGAGAGAAGAATACTTTGGGAATACAGTTAAACCAGAGTGCATCTTCTGATACTTGCCCACAATTCCATCCACACACGTGGAAAGATTTTTAGACATGTTGCTACATTAGCTTATATGCCCAGTTCCAAACTTTCTGAGTGCCCTATGTGGGAGTTAAGCCATTTGTTCCATGCCTATTGTGGCAAGAAACACACTATGTGGATTGATTGACTAACTGATTTCGAAATTGTGATGAACAGTTTAGCTCACGATTCAATGGGGTTATCACCATGTGTTCTCTTTGGCAAGAAGCTGGCAGGCATATTTCATGAATGCATGAATTTTCCATAAGATGACAACATCATGCAAGAATAACATTTGAAAATCGCAACTTATACAATGAAGAATGAGCAGCAGAAAGAAAGTTAGCACATGACAGAATCTTTAGGCCCACTACTTATAAAGTCGGCAATTTAATACTTATCCAAATGCACAACAAATCATCAAGTATTGACGATGAAAAGAAGTTTCACCATTATTACATGGGCCATTTAGAATCAGAAAACTAGTACGTTCGTATTCAGTGGAAGCAGGAAGGACACAGTCTGGTCAGTATCACAGTCTTCAACATTTGAAAAGATCAGAATGAACCATGTGTGAGAAATAGTGCAAAGATAAAATTTTGTGAACAGTGTTATTGTGTTTACAGTGAAATATATAACTGGACAGTAGTGAGTAGCTATGATGAGCTAGGATTAATAGACTGAAGTTGTTAGCTACAGTGAGCTAGGTTTAAGCAAATATTAATGGCATGAGTATTACACCAAAGAACGCTGCTCCAGACAATGTTTATAGCACATAATGCAAGGTTTTTTCAGTAGGGGCTGCTGGTAAGACAAGGAAGTGCATGTGCAGCTTCTGTGTTATTGCACCACTGCACACGTTTTGTGTGTTCACATGTTGGTGATCCCTCATTGTCGCTATTCAAGAGCTGTTAGGTGGGCTAACTGTCTCAAGGAAGCAGGCTGCCAGCGAGCTGTGCAGATGCGCGCAACCCGCATTTCATGTGTTTACTACTGCTGGCCAGGCGTAACATTGGTACGCTGTATAGAAAGGAGGCACTTATCAGTGCACGGAACCACAGCTTTACCTGTTGATCGACCATGCACATAGTGTTTTGGCAACTGTGGACATATATTTGTCATTCCAGTTGCTGAAACAGTGATGAAGGAATCTTCAATCTCCTGCAGCATCCATACCACAGTCCCTGTTCATAGAGATATGATATAATTGCGTGTGATTAGCATCACATGATATACTTGGTTGGTTTAAAAGAGGGAGGGTGGGGAGAGGGGGGGGGGGGGGGGCAAACTGCCAGGTCATCGGTCCCTCGTTCCAATTAAAATAATTCCACAAGGGTGGGAGTAAAATAATAAAGACATACAAAACACAGCTGGAAGAAAGGAGAAAACCAGAAGAATGACAGAAGGGCAACAAACACTAAAATTGACAAAATTGGACAAAAAAAGCCCAGAAAGACAAAAGAAACATGTAGACGAGATCAAAACAAGAGAGCAGATTACCATGGCTGGCTGACCATGAGAATAAAAAAGGAGAAGTCAGCCACTCTGAAACACATCAAAACCTCCACCCTAACAGCACTAGGGTAGAGGACACAGAGGGACAAAGGACATGCGCTAAAGCTTAGATCAAATGATGAAACCCACCCTCACAAATAAAACATAAAACTAAAGCTGCTGTTGAAGAATTGTTGCCCAACACCGAAGGCAGTGTGCTGGGAAAGTTAAAAGTCCGCCACAGAGTGGCTTAAAGTGGGCAGTCCAGCAAGAGATGGACGGCTGTCATTTGTGAGCCACAGCGAGACCGAGGTGGGTCCTAGCGACAGAGGGGGTAAACGTGCGTTAGCCACATATGGGTGATGCGGAGCCGCCAGAGGACAACTGATTCGCTGCGAGAGGACCGCATGGAAGACTTCCACATATTCGTAGTCTCCTTCATGACATGCAGTTTGTTGTGTGTACTATTATGCCATTCCGCCTCTCAAAGACGAAAAACCCTGTGGCGTAAGACAGAACGCAGATCAGTTTCGGAGATGCCCATCTCCGCAAGCGGTTTCCGCTTAGCCTGTCGGCAAGTTATTTGCCTGGGATTCTGACATGTCCTGGGGTCCATACAAACAACACTGGACGATGGGACCATTCCAGGGCATAGATGAACTCCTGAATGGACGCTGCCAAAGGATGACGAGGGCAGCACTGGTCAATAGCATGTAGGCTGCTCAAGGAGTTAGTACACAGGAGAAATGACTCGCCAGGGCATGAGCGGATGTGCTCAAGAGCACGAGATATGACTGCCAGCTCTGCAGTGAAAACACTGCAGCCATCTAGCAAGGAGTGCTGTCAATATGTCCTCCATGAACATACGCAAAGCCTACGTGACCATCAGCCATTGAGAAATCTGTGTAAACCACTTCATGGCCCCAGTACAACATGTCTCGAATCCAGAGAAAGTGATAGCGGAAAGCCGCAGGGTTAACGGAGTCCTTAGTGCCGTGCGAAAGGTCCAGAAGAATCTGTGGCCTAGGTGTACACCATGGAGGTTTATGTGAATGGACCTCGAGGAGAGGTGGTAACGGGAAGGACTCCGATTCAGACAGAACGGACCAGACGCAAACTGCAATCTTAAGCCCTGACTGGGCCGACGATGCGGGAGATGAACCACTCTGGTTGGGAAAAAGAGGCCGTAATTTGGATGCGCAAGAGAACTACGAATGTGTGCAACGTAACTGGTGAGCAGTTGGGCATGACTAACCTCCAATGGAGGGACTCCGGCCTCCATCAGGACACTGGTCACCGGACTCGTTCTAAAAGCTCCTGTCCCTAGGCAAAGACCACAGTGGTGCACTGGAATGAGTAAACGCAATGCTAGGGGCGCCGCCGAACCATAAACCAGGCTCCCATGGTCAAAGAGGGAAATAACAAGGGCTCTGTAGAGCTGCAGCAGCATAGAGCGATATGCACCCCAGTTGGTGTCGTTCACGCAGCAGAGGGCATTGAGTTGCTGTCAGCACTTCCGCTTAAGCTGACGTAGATGAGGTAGCCAAGTCTACCAGGTGTCGAAAACCACTCCTAAGAATCGATACGTCTCCACTACAGTCTGAGGATCATCATTAAGGTAAACTTCTGATTCTGGACGAACGGCGCGACGCAGACAGAAATGCACGACACATGACTTTGCAGCTGAAAACTGGAAGCTGTGGGCTAGAACCCATGACCGCGCCTTGTGAATGGCTACCTGTAGGTGCCACTCAGCAACGCCAGTATTTCAGGAGCAATACAAAATGCAGAAGTCATCCACATACAGAGAAGGTGAGATCGATGGCCCTACAGCTGCTGCTAGACCGATAATAGCCACTAAAAATAGAGACACTCAATATGGAGCCGTGTGGAACACCATTCTCCTGAATACAGGGGGAACTATGGGAGGCACCAACTTGGACACAAAAAGTACAGAGTGACAGGAAGATTTGGATAAAAATCTGGAGCAGGGTCCAGAGACCCAACTCATACAATGTGGCAAGGATATGATGTCGCCAGGTCTTTTGTTTGCTTTACGTAAGTCGAAAAAGACGGCAACCAAATGTTGGCATCTGGAAAAGGCTATCCGGATGGCAGGCTCAAGGGACACAAGATTATCAGTGGTAGAGCAACCCTGACGGAAGGTGACCAGACATGAAGCCAGCAGTCCACGTGACTCCAGGACCCAACAACTGCTGACACACCACAAGTTCTAGCAGCTTACAAAGAAAGTTGGTGAGACCGATGGGCTGCTGACACACCATACGTTCCACAGCAGCTTACAAAGAAAGTTGGTGAGGCTGATGGGCCGGTAGCTATACACATCAAGCGGGTTTTGACTGGATTTGAGCACCAGAATTATGGTGCTCTCCCGCTATTGTGATGGAAAGATGCCATCACACCAGATCCAGTCGAAGATGAAGAGGAGATGGCGCTTGTAGTCAGACAGGAGATGTTTAATCATCTGACTGTGGGTCCAATCTGGACTAGGAGCTGTGTCGGGGCAATGTGCAAGGGTGCTGAGGACCTCCCACTCTGTAAATGGAGCGTTATAGTGTTCACTGTAGCATGTAGTAAACGAGAGGACTTTCCTTTCCATCCGCCATTTGAAGGTGCAAAAGGCTGGGGGGGTAGTTCTCCGATGCAGAGGCTTGAGCACAGTGCTCAACAAAGTGCTCGGCAATTGCGTTTGCGTCGGTAGATAACACGCCACTGATGTTAATGCTAGGGACACCTGTTGGGGTCTGGTACCCAAAATGACGTCTGATCATCGTCCAGACATGGGAAGGTGATGTATGGCACCCAATGGTTACACGTACCTCTCCTAACTCTCCTGTTTATGTCATTTTATAAGCTGGCGAATGTGGGCACGGAGCTGCTTAAACGCTATTAGGTGCTCTAGAGCTGTAGAGCTTGCCGATACTCGTGACTCCCCACGACCGCCGGGGGCATCCTAAAGAACAGGGGATCGTGTTTTGGGGAGATTCAGCAGTGACAGCAGAGGTGAAGGCTTCCCAGTCTGCCTTGTTTAAAGCCCATCTGGGTAGGCGTCCGTGGGCATGATGCCGGGGGAGTGACAGGAAGATGGGGAAGTGGTCACTACCACACCGGTCTTCGTGTGCTCTCCAGTGGATAGATGGGAGAACGCCAGGGCTGCAATCTGAGAGATCAATGGCCAAATATGTGCCACGTGCCACACTGAAATGTGTGGGGGCACCTGTATTTAAGAGGCAGAGGTTGAGTTGTCACAGTAAATTTTTGGCCTCCCTACCTTGGCCTGTAACCATGGCGCCACCCCACAAGGGGTTATGCACGTTGTCATCACCCAAAAGTAGGAAAGGTTTAGGGAGTTGATCAATCAGTGCAGCCAATACGTACAGGGGTACTGCACCATCTGGAGGGAGATATACATTGCAGACAGTTATTTCTTGTATTGTCTGTATCCTGACAGCCACAGCTTCAAGAGTGGTTTGGAGGGGCACAGGTTCACTTCATACCGAATTCAGGATATAGATGCAGACTCCACATGACACTATTATATTCGCTACAGTTCTTGTAATATCCCCTGTAGCCGTGAAGGACAGGGGTCTGCATTGCTGGAAACCAGTTTTCCTGGAGGGCAATACAGAAAGCAGGTGTAAAGCTTAACAGTTGCCATAGCTCAGCCAGATGGTGGAAAAAACTGCCAAATTCCACTGGAGGACGATGTGATCGTGAGACTGGGAAGGCATGAAACATTCAATGAGGCAGTCGACACCTCAGGGTCACCTGCTGCCACCACGGGTACCTGTGCAATCAAAATCCATTGTGTCTGAGGGCCCAACGAGATCTAAGTCCTCAGCAGACACCAGAATCTCCAGCTCATCCTCAGACACAAAGCTTGTAGTTAGTGGTGGTGTGGGTGCCGCCGCAGTGCCTTGATTCTTGGAACCTTTTTCTTTTTAGGTTTCTCTTGCTGCTCCTTATTTTTGTCTGGTTGGGAGGGCTTCACTGATTCAGTCTACGGGACTGAGGAGGACCATGAAGCCCTACAACCAGTTACCTGTGGTTGCTTTACAGCCACTGGCAGGTGTCAGCTTTGCCACTGGTAGGAACCTGGGAATGGAGTGACCCATGGGATCCCTTTCTGGCGAGAGGAGCCGAAGCTTCTCCAGCTGAGAAGTGGGGACTGATGTCCCCAATGGTTGGGGGGGGGGGGGGGGGAGGGGGGTGTTGCTCCTGAAGTAGGTTGTGCAGGAGCAACAGGGAGGGAAGTGCCACCTACTATCAAGGGGGCAGGTGGAGTCCGATGGCTCTGAGAGTCAACTGTATGCGGCAGAACGGAAGATGGTGGAACTGTTGTTGTAGCAGCAGTGTAGGTTGATGTAATATGCACAGGATGTAGCTTCTGATATTTTCTCTTAACCTCAGTGTAGGTCAGTCAGTCCAGGGTCTTGTATTCTATTATTTTCTTTCTTTCAGGAGAATCCTGCAGTCTGGTGAACAAGGTAAATGGTGCTCTCCACAGCTGACACAGATGGGAGGCGGGACACAGGGAGTATTGGGATGTGAAGGACACCCACAATCTCGACATGTGACGCTGGAAGTACAGCGGGAAGACATATGGCCAAACTTCCAGCATTTAAAGCACCATATTGTGGGAGGGGAATAGGGCTTTACACCACAGCGGTAGACCATCACCTTGACCTTCTCGGGTAAGTTATCACCCTCTAAGGCCAAGGTGAAGGCACTGGTGGCAACCTGATTATCCCTCAGACCCTAGTGAACACACCAGACAAAATGGAACCTCGCCACTCTAAAATGGCACGCAGCTCATCTTCAGACTGCAAAAGAAGGTCCCTGTGAAGTATGATACCGTGGACCATATTTAAGCTCTTATGGGGCATGATGGAAACAGAAACATTGCCCAGCTTATCACAGGCGAGTAGTGCCCGTGACTGGGAGGGAGGAAGCTGTTTTGATCAAGACCAACCCTGACCGCAGTTTGGACAAGCCCTCCATCTCCCCAAACTTGTCCTCTAAATGCTCCACAAAAAACTGAGGTTTCATTGACAATAAAGATTCCCGTTCATACGAGGTACTGGGGTGAATAAGCTTCACTGCCATGGTCGTGGGGTGGGGGTGGGGGGTTGTCAACGATTTGGGATCATATTTCTTAGCATTGAGCATTGAAGTTAGACCTTGATCACGTAGAGACTTCTGGTGTTTGACCACCAGCAAGAGATGATGTACTACACTTCATGGTGTGTCATCCACCCTGATGCCACCCACTCCGACCAGGGGCTCTCCCCACGAGTGCCACCCAGTAGTAGTAGTAGTAGCAGCAGCAGCAGCAAAGGCCTTGGCAGGATGGCCATTGCCAGGAGTCCTGATGCCCCAGGGTGACGGGCATCTACTCTCTGGCATACATGGGGAGTTAGCGGCACAGGCATCAGCAGTGTGAGCCCTGTGTGATCAGGGGGCTACTATCAACAGGGTACATGGCGGCCCCACCACAACGGACTGGATACTATGCTGGATATCAGGCGCAAACAAGCTAAGAAGTCCATTATAGTCGACAGCGCAGAAAGGATGGAGGAAAACACAGCCAGGAGGGTGACCTCACTCAACAGCTGGAGAATGAGCGGAAGTGCAGATCCATGTCGACGAAGGATGCGAGAGGTCTGAGTGCATGATGGACCATGCACCATGTAAGGGGCCCCTCCCCAATTGGCTTGCTCTTTGGGAAAATTTTGAAAAATGGAGGTAAAACCCTACAGGGGACCATCACATAAAGGCCGAAACGTGAGAGACTCCTTTTAGTCTCCTCTTTACGACAGGCAGGAATACCTCAGGCCTATTCTAACCCCCAGACCCGCAGGGGGACATCATATAGTAATGATTCTAAAGCAGAGTACCAATGTTTACGTTTACTGTGATTATTCGTCCCATGCAGCGCTGATGCCACGTCCGTAGTGCAATTACTTGTGACAATCTACTCAAGATAAAGGGAGGCACCAAGAGCAGAGTACACAGGTAAGCGATTATCAGCAATTGTGCACAGTGCAACAACAGTCTACTCTTAACTATGGTTTGATGTAAATATTGGATACCAATAACACACTATATCCTGTTGCCAATACTATGATAAACATGAAAATAACCTGTGCACAGTGTGTCAAAGTAGTTCATTGCTCTTACAGTTTTCTTACTAAACCTGGGGTAATTTTAAGTAAGTAGCAAAATCATAGCATTTCCATACCCATCCTGTTTGTCTGAGTTATGGTAGACAGATTTACATTTCTTTATGTCACTAAATTTTAATAATTTAGCCATATTATATCTTTGTTTATGAGAACTATCGGTTTTTTCCATTATTACATGATGAGATTGGTTGCAGTGCATTCCTAGGGACAGTGAAGTCAAATGTGTAGGCCATGTCAGGTATGCTGTTTCATCTACCAGATCAGTAAATTCAAAATGGACTGTAATGAAACATACAGACAATTCAAAATATTGATTTTTTTTAATGTCTTCAAGTTCAAGCGTTTATATTGTGCATGCTTATTACTTCATAAATATGGTGATACATTAGCACCTTAGTGAAGTGATTGTCTCTCTCTGTACAGTTAACTTTTCATAAGATATGTAAAATTTACCTTCCTGTTTGCTTTCTTCTCACTTTAATATGAAAACTGCATGTCTAAAGTCTTGTTTTTGTGGGGATACAGAAGGGTATAATACTCTTTACATACCATTTTTGGATCGATAATGTGCAGGCAACAGAAGATACAATTGTAACTATTGTGGAGCGACCTGAGGTTGGAGGTAGTAGCGTTTAGGCACAGCTGATAGTCACTCACTGGGAGCAGTACAGTACAGTACAGGCAGAGCTGTTAGTTGGTAGTCGGTACAAATACGGTTATTGTGTAGGGCACACATTTAGTCTGAAGTGTTCTTTAATTTTGTCCGTTAACATCGATGCTCATGTGTTTAACGAAATAAATATTTTAGAGTAAGAGCTTCGTATTGCTAATTTCAATAGTATATTGCCCACATCACATACAATAACGAGTAAAATTAACTTTGGGAAAGCAGCACTTCCAATCTAAACCAATTAAATGTTCACCACCCATTGATAAAAAATGAGTGCTTGAAGCACAAACATGGGGAGTAGCCTTGCAAAGTGTAGGCCATGGAACATCACCATTATATGAAATGAGAAACCTTCCAAATATTGGTGAATGGCATCCACCTATTGCTGAGCAATGTGATGCCCTGCTGAAACCACGTGTTTTTGGCATCCTCATATTCCAAAAAGTAAGAGCCAACAGCATCATGACGCTATACATGCACCGAATTGTAACCTTGTTTCTATGCAATGGACGCTCATGAGCCCGACAAGGATTTCCTGTGCTCAGAAATTATGTTTGCTAACATACCCGTTAACATGTAAGTGGGCTTCCCCGAGATCCATATGTTGTTAAGTACATTTGTGTGTCTGTTTATTTTGGAACATCCATTCGCTAAACTTCCAACACAAATGTGTCTTGCTGATCTAGCTGCAGTACACTGTAATTTACAGGTTTGGCACCTTAATTGGTGCAGTATTCTTTGCATGTTTCTCGACCCAACTCCTAGCTCAGATTCATGTTGTCGAATGGAGTGAGAAGGGCTCCTCTCTATGGAAACTAACAGCTGTAATGCTCTCTTGAATATGCACCATTTGTACCCCACCTGAAGGCACTCTTTTCAAGTCTGAATCAGTTTCTTCAAAATTATGCACCCACATTAGCAAATGGGACATGTCAATGAGATCTTGGGTGGTAAAGTTGCCAAAACAACCTACATCCAGCAATAACTATATCGTCCTGCTTGTAAAATGCTCTCACAATGATCACACGTTCTGCACTGCTCCAATGCTGCAAAAATTACTAAATGGCAACATGTCCACAACTACACATTATTTCAAACAACTGCTGGCACTGCAATGCTGATGGCACTAATATTAAAAATTTCTCATTTCTCTGCACCATCCTGTACGTTAAACCATTTCATTTCAGCTCATGTCAGTTTCAGTATGTAGTTTAAATGACTTTCTTCCTCTACAAAAATGTTCTGTGCAATATTGTACATACCTTCAATTGTGATAGCTGGCTGCACAGTTCATTGCGATCCTCTAGCAACTGCTCTCTTGCTCTCTCTGCAACAACCGTGCTTACAAGAACTTCAAGCTCTTGTGCAATCCACTGTTGCACTTTTGCTGTTGAGTTATGTTGATTACGGCGTTCATGTGCTGTCTTCTGCAGTGCCAAGGCATCCTAGAACCAAAGTTCCAAGACTCTAAATTCAAACAACAAAAGGTGTTATTTACATTGCAATGACTCTTGCACACTGACAGTTAAGTTCGAACATTTGATAAAACAATTGCAAGATATTGACATTATAAACTTTCCAATACTCTATAACGGCACATGAACTGTAGCCATGAGTTTTAGGTGATGTCATCCCTGGCTCATATTAGAAATTGTCAGCCACTGCCAGCAAGGTTAGTACCTGCACAAGGCTGCAGAGTGTCATATCACATTACATGGTGTACTGAGCTGGTGTTCTAGCTGTGAGAGATGGCAAAGAAAAGTATTGTCACTCACCATCACGGAGGGTCACTACAGGTGAGTTGTCACTGAGGCTGCCACAACCTGCTCTACACCATTCAGTATAAATTGTTCACTGACTGACACATGCATGTATTCAGCTATTCAAAGTGGAGTTCAGTTCAAAGCAATGTTAATACCCACCCCAGCCAAATTCATATTTAAATGGCATAATACAATATTGTTTGGTTTCATCTAATTTTAAAGATGTGTGTGTCGTTATGAGTAGCTTGAACTGGAACAACTACATAGATAATGTTGTAGGGAAAGAAACCGAAGACCGCGGTTTATTGGCAGAACACTTCGAAAGTTCAACAGGTCTACTAAAGAGATTACTTATACTATATATATCCGTCCTCTTCTGGAGTATTGTTGCATGGTATGGGATTCCTTACTGGAAAACACTGACGAAGGACATGAAAAAAGTTCAAAGAACATCAGCTCATTTTGTATTATTGGGAAACAGCAGAGACAGTGTAATGGGTATAACATGCGAGTTGTAGTGGCAGTCGTTACAACAAAGGCAGTTGTCGTTATGGCAAGATCTTTCTCCTTCGTACTTAAAAATATTTCGCTGGTGTACATCTACATGTGGAGAAGTGATCATCATAATAAAGAAGAGAAATCACAGCTCGTGCAGAAAGATTAAAGCGATTGTTTTTCCCCACTCACTGTTTGAGAGGGGAATAGAAGAGGAGTAGCTTTAAGGTTATTTGGTGAGCTCTCTTCAAGGTACTTAACTGTGAATTGCAGAGAGTCGTGTAAATGCATGCGTCATAAAATACATTTAAAAACAAAGATGATGTGACTTACCGAACGAAAGCGCTGGCAGGTCGATAGACACACAAACAAACACAAACAAACACACACACAAAATTCAAGCTTTCGCAACAAACTGTTGCCTCATCAGGAAAGAGGGAAGGAGAGGGAAGGAGAGGGAAAGACGAAAGGATGTGGGTTTTAAGGGAGAGGGTAAGGATCATTCCAATCCCGGGAGCGGAAAGACTTACCTTAGGGGGAAAAAAGGACTGGTATACACTCGCGCGCACACACACACACACACACACACACACACACACACACACACACACACACACACACACACACACACATATCCATCCACACATATACAGACACAAGCAGACATCTCACAAGCAGACATATGTCTGCTTGTGAGATGTCTGCTTGTGTGTGTGTGTGTGTGTGTGTGTGTGTGTGTGTGTGTGTGGGCGCGCACGTATACCCGTCCTTTTTTCCCCCTAAGGTAAGTCTTTCCGCTCCCGGGATTGGAATGACTCCTTACCCTCTCCCTTAAAACCGACATCCTTTCGTCTTTCCCTCTCCTTCCCTCTTTCCTGATGAGGTAACAGTTTGTTGTGAAAGCTTGAATTTTGTGTGTGTGTTTGTGTGTCTATCGACCTGCCAGCGCTTTCGTTCGGTAAGTCACATCATCTTTGTTTTTAGATATATTTTTCCCACGTGGAATGTTTCCCTCTATTATATTGATAAAATACATTTAATCACACGTAAGATGTGTCTAAATCTAACACTATTTTATTTTATACACACTGCAAACACAATAAAGTTGATAAGGAAGGACTGGGAATCCATATAAAAGAAGTGTTAAGAAATTTATCTCCATAACTACCCTTTGCCTGTATCTCTCTGATCTCTCAAATAACTACACTGCACTCAGATTTGTTTACATCAGCAGCAGCTCTCCTGGGCTGTTAAGTTGTACTTTTATCTATTTATTCTTGTCCTAAACATCACACAATAGGAACAATAAAATTATTTAGTGAAATTACAATATAATGTATTAAAACTAATGTAATTATTAAAACAGAGTCAAGAATTCGAAACAAAATGTAACACTAATATTGCCCGGAAAGTTCTGCTTGAGAGTAACGAATTACTTACGAATAAAGAGACAACTCATCAAAAGCCAAAAGCACTGCGCTGTCAACAGATACACGAACAAAAGGTACAGAGCTTTGCTTTGCTGGCTTTTGGAATGAAATTCCTTTCTCAAATTGTAGGAGAAACAAACACACACACACACACACACACACACACAGTATTAGGTGAGGGCTGGGGGGACAGCAAGTTAGGTTAGATTTATGCCAGGGAGGTTACAGGAGAGAAGGATGTGCTGTAAAGATAGCTCCCATCTGCACAGCTTAGAAAAACTGGTGGTGGTGGGGAGGATCCAGATGGCACAGGATGTGAAGCAGCCATTGAAATCTCACATGGTGTGACATTGGATGTTTGATGGTGGCCATTCATTGTGATTGGCAATTGGTTGGTTGTCATACCAATGGAAAATGCTGTGCAGTGGTTGCAGCAAAACTGGTATGTAACTGGCTTCTTACACAGGTGGCCAGGTCTCTGATGGGTTAGGATAAACCTGTGATGGCACCAGAGTAGGAGGCACTGGATGGGTGGATAGGGCAGGTCTTGCATCTGTGTCTTCCACAAGGGCATAATCCCTGTGGCAGGGGATTAGGGGTGGGTGTATCATAGGGATGGACTAGAATGTTGTGGAGGTCAGGTGGGCAGTGGAACACCACTTTGGGAGGGGATGGAAGTAATTTGGGTAGGATGTCCTTAATTTCAGGGTCTGGTGAAAAATAATCAAAGCCCTGACAAGGGACATGGTTCAGTCGTTCCAGTCCCAGGGGGGACTAACAATCTTGGGTGCCTACTCGTCACTGTAGATGCAATCTCCTCATACACCAACCTCCCTCATGCCCATGGCCTTGCCATGATAGAACACTACATCTCCCAACACCCTGCAGATTCCAAAACCATCACTTCATTCCTTGTACACCTAACCAACTACATTCTAACCCATAACTACATCACCTCTGAAAGGCAGGTACACAAATAAAATCGTGGCAAACCCGTGGGCACCTGAATGGCATCCTCCTATGTCAACCTCTTCATGGGCCACTTAGAGGAAACATTCCTAGGCTCCCAAAACCCCTGGTCTGGTTCAGGTTTATTGATGGCATATTTATAATCTGGACCCAAGACCAGGAAACCTTATCCTCATTCCTCCAAAATCTCATTACCTTCTCTCCGATCCACTTCACCTAGTCCTCCACCACCCATCATGCCATCTTCCTAGATGTGGATCTCCTCCTCTCAGATGGCTGGGTCCACACCTCACTCCACATCAAACCCACCAATCACCAACAGTACCTGCACTCTGACAGCTGACACCCCTTCCATGCCAAAAAATCGCTCCCATACAGCCTGGCTAATCTTGGCAGATGCATCTGCAGTGATGAGAACGCCCTCGCCCTCGCCCAGTATGCTCACGGCCTCGCATAGGCCTTCACAGACAGGCAGTTACCACCCCCCCCCCCCCAGACATAATACACAAACAGATCTTCCGTGCCATATCCCGACACACACATGATCCTCACATCCATACCAAGAACCAACCAAGAAGTAGTGCTCCCCTTGTCACCCAATACCACCTGGGACTGGAACGACGGAGCCACATCCTTCGTCAGGACTTTGATCATCATGCCCAAAATGACGGACATCCTACCCAACATACTTCCATTCCCTCCCACAGTGGTGTTCCACTGTTCACCCAATCTCTACTACATCCTAGCCCATCCCTATGCTATTCCCATCCCCAATCCCCTGACACAGGGATCATACCCTAGCAGAAGACCCATATGCAAGACATGCCTTATTCACCAACCCAGCACCTCCTACTCCAGTCTCGTCACAGGCTTATCCTAACCCATCAGAAGCCGGGCCAATTATGACAGCAGCTATGTTATATACCAGCTCAGCTGCAACCACTGCACAGCGTTTTACATTGATATGACAACCAACCAGCTGCTAACTAGAATGAATGGCCACTGTAAAACTGTTGCCAAAAATAAGGTGGACTGCCCAATGGCACAACATGCAAGACTTCAATGGCTGCTTCACAACCTGTGCCATCTGGATCCTCCCCACTACAGCCAGGTTTCCTGAGCTGTACAGATGGGAGCTATCCTTACAACACATCCTTCACTCAAGTAATCTCCCTGGAATAAACCTAACCTAACTCACTGCCCCCCCCCCCCAGCCCCCACTCAATAGTTTTGTGTGTGTGTGTGTGTGTGTGTGTGTGTGTGTGTGTGTGTGTGTGTGTGTGGGCGCGTGCGTGCGTGCGTGCGTGCGTGCATGCGCGCTTTGTTCCTCCTACAGCTTGAAAAAGGAATTTCATTCCAAAAGCCAGCAAAGCAAAGCTCTGTACCTTTTGTTCGTGTACCTGTCGATGGCATAACGCTTCTGCCTTTCGGTGAGTTTTCTCTCTATTCATAAATATTTGTTATAACATGAATATGTCATGTGGTAACGAAAGTGGTGCCCACCATGGTTTCTACATGTTCAAATTCCACAATTATCCCAAAAAAGCAGCAGCCTGAATAGCTTTATTGTTTGCTGTAACCAAGTTGTCTAAGTTGCATGGTCAATCCCAAATTTTTTGCAGATTAGCAAGTGTGATTCACGTTGCAGTTCGCCATATTCACAGCATTCATTCATCAGTTCAAATGTAGTCCTTTTTTTTTTCAAATTTTATTTACACTCTGATGTGCCTGTCCTTGGGCAATTCAGGGCTTTCCAAGTTGTGTAAGAGAGTTCAAAACCCCCTACAAAATTCTTCCACGAAGTACAGGTCTATTTGGTGCTTATCAGATGGTAATGATGTTGCTTTGACTGACTGTGAAAAGCTCTTTCTTGATTTCAGTCCCAGCAGCTGAGTAATACTTGCAAATATTGGGTGTCTGGGATCTACCACTCACTTTTGTTATTGAACCTGTGCAACCTTTCTTCGCCTTATTTCTGGGGGAGCTATGCCCCTAAGTTGACATCTGATTCACAGGGATTAGCCAAATACATCCTCTAATGATACATCCTGTTTTGTTCAGGGCTGCATCCACTCGTTTTGCATGATAAGAGCTCACCAGATGGGGCCACATACTGTGAAATGGAAAAACACAAACACCAACAAAAAATGAACTATGAATTGTGCTCCTCACCTGCTGCTTGTCATTTTCTGCATTATGTTTTCTGGGTGTATGCATTTATTTTTTTACTCTGACAGTGTTCCTGCATTCAGTTGTGTGACAAGTTACTACATACCACATTCAAATCATCTGATTACTTCCTGGGAAGTAGAAATTAGTAATGATAACATTTACATGACTTGGTGCTCAAATACATACATAAAAATTTTTTACCAGATAGTCAATGTGTTCCTCAAAAGCAGTATTGTCTAGACTGTGTAAACAGACTGATTCTGTATCAGTGGTACTCGATAGTTATTTCTGTACAACAGCTTTCTCTGATACTTCACTCCAAATTTGTCATCATCATGCAATGCCATAGACGATACACTGAAGAGTTCTCAAACCATCAATAATTACTTCTTTTTAGACAAATGTGACCAGAACAATTTATCAGGACAGATAACAAAGTCAACAATAAACCATCCAGAATTCTTAAGTTTATCTACATGAGCTATCAACACTAGGGCAGCAGTCTACAGAGGACATTCTCTACCATTCAAATAATATGTTGTTCTTTGCGTCAATGGTCTATCGGAAAATGGCATGCTGTTTTAAATAACAACATCCTGTGTTAAGAAGTCACTCATTCTCTGATACCTTCATTATATATTTAACATGTATGCTGAAAGAACACTTAATTGAAGCACAGTCATACTGTATTTCACCTCCTAATAGGACAAACATAACATTTCAGTCCCAAATTTTTGGCATCAAATGTATTGGCTGACTATGGACAACTTTTGATCCAGAGCTCTCCAGGACACCCATTGACATTACCTTCACATTGCCACAACCTCCTCTGATCTCCAGTGCTTGCTTCTGCTCATTACTTTAGATAGTATAAAGCAGTGTTGTGAGATTTTCTGTGAAGAGCATCCAATACAAAATGAATGCCAAAAGGAGCTAGTTTGATAGAGGTGCGGATTGAATTTTAGATAACTGAATGGATGGACTGATTATGTACTTAAAATAGATGCAAATCATACAGTTGTTAGTAAACCATATTTAGTCTAGAACTGTCTTTTTGGAGCTACGTGGAGCATGAGAGAGAGAGAGAGAGAGAGAGAGAGAGAGAGAGAGAGAGAGAGAGAGAGAGAGAGAGAGAATATGTAAGCTTCCCAAACCAGAGTTGGCAAATTTCACACTTTTTGGCAATTGCTCATCTGAGATCCAGCACGAGAAGTTATTAAAATTTACCTGAAAATTCTAATGAATTACACATTTATCATTATTAGCTTACATAAGATGCAGGTGCAAAATGGAACCAAAAAGTTGCAGGAAAGGAAAGAAGTTTAGTGTAACATCCCACCAACAAGTTCACTAGAAACAGAGAAACTTGGAGGGAAATTGGACTTGCTACTTCAAAGAAAGCACTGTGGTGGGTGCCTCAAGCAATGTAGGGAAATTACAGGAAACCAAAATCTGGATGATGGGATTGTGATTTGAGCTGCTGTCCTCTAGGTCCAGTATCTTACCACTGTGCCACCTTGCTGGAGCAGTGAGGTTATGAGATATTAGAACACCAAACTGTTCTGTCTAACCCCCATTTATTATGCTAATTGCTGTAGTGACTAACAAAAAGATAACCAGAATCAATCCCAAACTGTAACACTGAATAACTATGCATTTGTTTCTGCATTCAGTTCCGAAAGTCAACTGACGACACCTGATAAAAGCCAAAAGTTCATTCAAGAGCAACTGAAAATTTAGTCTCTTTTTTCTGCGACAATGGACTGAAATTATTGTTGGCATTATCCAACAAATCATTCATTTGTAGATAGTGCACTGCTAAAATTAAGTGTGTTCTCACACTTACATCAACAGTTTCACATAAATGTTCCGACAGCTTAAATGATATCAGCAGTGCGAAATGACTGGCATCCAAATAAGAAAAAAATTGCAATAACTGCAAGACACTGGGCAGAAACCAAGCAAATCTCTGCTTACTAAACAACCACATCTTCATTTACAGTACATTTTGCTATTAGAGGATGCTATGCTTTAGCCTCTTATGGTAGTTACAAATATGGGAACATAACTCCATGGAGTATTCTTTTGGTGCTCGATCAGTCTGGTGTCTGACCTCACATCACCCCTGGACAATGTAAGGAAATTGCTCCACAAAAATTTAACTCCTACAGGACTTCAACCAGTGCGACTGATAACAGGTATCACTAATAAAATAATGTAAAAACATTTACCTTTAATCTCTTATTAATTGCAACTGCCTCTTCCACCTTACGTTTAAGTACATTTTGTTGTTTACAGTGTAATCGTTCCATACGCTCCAACTGATTTTGGCGACGTCTGTCTTGGTCTCTCAGCCTTATAAGTTCTTTTTCCTTTTGTTGTTTCCAGGCACGGAAGCGTTCATTCTCTGCTCGCATCTGTCTTATGAGGCGAACTTTCGTACTCTTCATGTTCTGTTTGGAAACAAATCAGGTGAATGTTTTTGTAAATACATGTGGACTGCTGTTGAGACTGTATAAAATATAGATATACTGTACAACACACATGCCCACACCAATTATTGTCACCATGGAACATTTTCTAAAAATTACAAGGTTAAGTTGAACTATATGAACAAGTTCTTCTTGAGGAAGTGAGTCATAAAATTAATCAAACCATTTTGCAATTCCAAAACTATAGTGTGTGTAGTTTATCCAACGGTGCACAAACATATTCAATGATTTATTACACAGTCAAACCTATTTCAAGATTGTATCAATACTATCTGCCGAATGATCTATCATATGTAAATAATTATTTTTCTTTTCCAACATGTCCCTTTCGTGAACACTGAAAGAGTGATCTATTGCATAAACAATTATCTTCCCCTTCTCTCTATTTCTGGTCATTAGTGATCGTACATCACAGTTTTCTTAACTACAGGGTTTCAACTTAAATCCACATGCCTTCCCAGACTTACCCACATAACAACGTTGCTTGAAGGTGAAAGAAGTTGCATACTCATTGGAAAATTATTTTAACACAGAAGTTAACTAATTCTAGGAGTAATTGATGGCCCAGTTTCTAAACGCTTTAGATGAATGAAGCATTGGGGGATGACTTATGTAATGGTGCAATTATTTGAACTCTCACTAGTTTCTCAACAACAACAACAACAACAACAACAACTTATTCTCACCTGAATTTCATTGAAAAGTTTTGATATTTTTTCATCAGATTTTTCTTTAATTTTTATAATTTTTGTCTGCTCACTAATTTTTTTATTCAATTCAGAAATAGTATGTTCCAGTTCCTGCAGTTTCTTCCTGCGTTGTTCAGCAATCCTAGGTAACATAACATCTTAGGTAAAAGCAGTGTCACAAAATATAACAAAATGAATATTAAGTATATCTAAAAACAAAGATGATGTGACTTACCAAACGAAAGCGCTGGCAGGTCGATAGACACACAAACATACACACAAAATTCAAGCTTTCGCAACAAACTGTTGCCTCATCAGGAAAGAGGGAAGGAGAGGGAAAGACGAAAGGATGTGGGTTTTAAGGGAGAGGGTAAAGAGTCATTCCAATCCCGGGATCGAAAAGACTTACCTTAGGGGGAAAGAAAGGACGGGTATACACTCGCACACACACACATATCCATCCACACATATACAGACACAAGCAGACATATTTAAAGACAAAATTAAGTATGATTTACTAACTTGTTTGTGTTACTATTGGTTTGCATATTTTTTAGCGTTTGCGTGAGTTCATCTTTCTCTTTCTGCAGAGCAGCTACTTGCTGCTCCAGTTCTTTCAAATTATCTTCATATGTATGACGGATATTGAGTATCTGGTCTGAATTAACTGATAACTGTGTTACTAGTTCCTCCTTCAAAGCAAGAGCTTTATTCAGTTCCTAGAAATAAAAAAATTCAGTAAAATAAAAAGTAGAATAAGTAAACATAACTGCAGATTTATGCACTACCAACAGTGAATATCACACAATTAAGTTACCAACCATTTATCCATTATGTATATGAGGGTAGATCACTACTGACCTCCAGGAGATATGCACATAGTAAAATTTACTGCTTTTTCAAACAAGATCAGTCTAGTAAAACTGATGGACCACGAGTGTGAAGGGAGCATTGCACGTACATTAAAATCCACTGTATTCCACAAGCTAATTAAATTTATATCATATTTGCTTGATGTTCTCAAAGAAGTAAAAGCTTGCACGTATTCTTTTACTTCTTTGAGAACATAAAGCAAATATGATATAAATTTAATTCTGTACTCAAGACACCCCCACAATATGTACTCCATTAGACCATGTGTCCTAGATTTGTACTGTCTAAATAACAATTACTTTATAAGAAATATTAAATAGCACAGCATAACTTTCTACTACATTGTAATCTTCACATAAGTTCATGAGTGATTTTTTCCCCTTACAAGTGAGTTAAAAAAAAAAAGTAAGGTCTGAGTCTGTCTGATGAAAAAGACACTTATGTCATTGTGGCAATTGCTGCAGGGGTTGCATGGAGCTGTCCTATACATTTTGCAATACAACATCTCATTTTCTACTGATTGCAAGCCCAAGATTTTAAGGAGGTTCCAGATTGATACCCAAGTGATATGTCTTCCTTATGACATCTTGTTTGTCTCAAATAAGAATTCGCTGCTGAGTTCACTTATACTACAGAAACATTTCTGAAATTTGACGTGTACAATGTGGTGTGCTGAACCACGACTACTGTTTGCAACTGCTGCAATGTAATACAGTGTCACTCAGTCGCTCTTCAATGGCTATTGTGTTAACAGAAAAGACAACATAATGTGCCAGAGTTCCTAGGGTGCAAGTGTGTGTGTGTGTGTGTGTGTGTGTGTGTGTGTGTGTGTGTGTGTGTGTTGGTATGCCCCCTAGCAGTATATTTATGAATGCTTCTGTTTTCAAATTCTGGTTGACTGTTGACAAGAAAATTCATTACGAAGATAATGTAGTGTGGCTGGCTTCAAGGAGGATTGTAAGGAGTGTGCTAGCACATCCCAGGGTTGAATAGTGGAGGATTCTGAACACAGGCAGCAGCTGCTGAGAGTGATGGTTTGCAGGAGCAATGTACTGGTCAAGGAGAATGTAAGTAAAGATTATGGAGCAAAGTGAATTACCAAAGAATAATGCATTTTGAGACATCACTGCTGGCTAACATACTCCATGAGGTGAAATTGCAGTACTGCTGACAAACACATATAAAGCTTTCGGAACTAATCCTTTCTGAGGGAAGAGGAGGGAATAGGTTGCAGAAGGTAAAAAAAGGAAAGGCAATTACTCAGACCCCAAGATTTGATAGACCCACGATGTGATACACATATTCCACACTCTTATGCTTTTAGGCTGACAAAAGATATTCTAAGAGCTGAAAATGTGGTTTAGGTAGTTATTAAGTGCAAAACATCACACTGTCGTGGTCTCTCATATTAATATGCACATGAACTGTTAAATCATGTCAGCTCCCATCAGGAAGGTGCAACACCGAATAAACCTCTCCACCTGCTGTAGAGGAGCACTTGGTCTTTGGACGTCATGGCTTGGCAGTGCCTTGGAGGAAAAGGAGCAAAAAGATGTGTGGCAGAATGTAAATGAAAATATTGAAAAATTTAAGAACTGTGATTCGTTTGATTGCTAATGTGCAAGCAAGACCAGGGGATATATGCAAACAAGGAAAAAATTCCCAGATTTCCCAGGTGAATATACAATTTTTTGGAGTTAAGTGACAGTACACTTTCCCTCCAAACCATAAAACTTGTCAATCCTTTGAATGGTTAATGTTTTGTACACCGGTGTAGAACTTCCCGGCACTTTAAAAATTAAACATATAGCAAAAGAAGAAGAAGAAGCAGAAAAAAAAAAAAATATATTTGAGGAGCAGCAACATGTACCCTGCATATTTTCATATTACGAAAGTATAAATTTGGACTCCATCAAAAACAGCACTTTAGTTTCTGAAGCACTGTAATCAAGATTGCAACATGCTTTTGTAAGTCAGTAAGCCTATCATAGCTCGTGTCACATGATCTCGCCAGATGATGACAGCAGATATTCAGAGCATACGACATGCAATGTAGTCAGTAAGTAGCAACACCACTGTTAAATAGTGCAAACACACAAATAGGAAAAGTTAATGGTTTAAATTAGTATACCAGATGGTTATAATTAAAGTTTCCCCATTTGACACATAAACACAGAAACTAATTAGCGTACAAGTACCAAATTTGGTAGCATTAATGTCCAGAGTATGGGGTGCACAATTTCCATGCGTCACAGTGCCACCAAACAGTTCCAGCTATGGCCACCAGATGCCACGATCAGTAATTGTGATTCACAGTCTCACACACCTGATCAGTTGCAGTGCACCTGTTGACGTACCAATATGAGCTTGGACAAAAGGAGCAAGGCATTATTGATGAAACTCTATTATCGAAACTACAGTAATGCTGCAGCTGCACTTCGAGAATATTGCTGGCTGTAAGGATTACAGAATGGTCCTCTTTCTCCACCTGCTGTGTGGAGCTTGATGAAGTTCGAATCAACATGAGAACTGGGTGTCACCTCCGGAAGAGGCAGACGACCGACTGCACCACAGGTGGTTGATGAAATTGCTGTTGCTATGGCAGACAACACTGTGTGCAATTCCCAATCGTCAGGCAGTGCGCATGGTGTGCCACGACAGTTGAATATCCCATGGTCCACTGTACAGAAGGTGCTTTGAACCATTCTAAAATGGTATCCATACAAAATACACATCATACAGCAGCTTGCACCGCAGGATGCACAACGATGTGTTGACTTCACTCTTCACTTTCTGGCAAGGATTGAAGATGATTAGGGCTGGCCCTGGACCATCCTATGGACAGACAAAGCGAGGTGAACACGTAGTTGTTGAGTGTGGGAATCGTCACCTCCAGTCACTGTGCTTGAAGTTGTTTTGTATGGTGAACATGTTGCCGTATGGTATGGCTTCATGGCAATGTTCATCACTGGTCCGTTCTTTTTTGAACAGGCTTACACTCAAGGACCAAAGACGTGCAGTGTGACTGGTCAGCGTTACTGTGATATGCTTTGCCAGCTTGTCATACCCGCATTGCAGGAGAGAGGCCTTGAACTCACAGTTTTCATGCAAGATGGGGGCCCACTGCACATCACTCGTGAAATTCATCTGCTTCTCAAAAAATTATGGAACTATCGAATCATCAGCCGATAGTTTCCAAATGTTTGGTCAACACGACCACCTGATCCCACTCTCTGCGATTTCTGGTTGTGGGGCTACCTGAAGGACATGGTTTACCAGGGGAACATTAACGCATGTGCTGATCTGAAGCGCAGAATCTCACACGAGGTAGCCAGTATACCTATGGACAAGCTAAGTCCTGCTATGCAGAAAGCAATCCTGCACTTGCAGATTCTTCTGGATATGATGGGCACCATATTGAACCCCTTTTGTAGCAGTAATGGTACTGGTAAGTAATGGCGTGATGTCCCACAGCAGCACATTAAAAATGTTTCAACTGACTCGATTCTGAATTATTTCTCTTCCCCATGTCCTTGATATTAGTGCTATCAAGTTTGGTACTCATACGATAATTATTTTCTGTGTGCTCACATGTAACATAATTCATCTTCTGTAAAATGAAATTTACTTTGAAAGTAACACTTTTCAAACCACCATTCACAATATTTTCCTGTTACCTGTTAGAAATAGTTTTGTTTCAGCAGTTGCCAGTGAGCACCAGAAAACATGCATTACCGCACATGTGCAGCTATGATGAGGTAGGAAGCCCGTATGTTCGAACATAAAAAGCATTAAGATCTTATATTACATCATACAAGAAACAGGACATCAGAGGATATTCCAAGAGCATTGGAATTTCGAAAACCATACTAAGTGCGTAAGTCGGTACATTTGTATGTCCACATTCACAATGAAGTAGGGACCCAACATGATATTTAGTTTTACAGTGTGGTTTTCAGGATGTAAATTTTCTTGGAATACCAGTATTTTATTGCTTCATGTTTGGTTCTTTTGTCATGGCATAATGCCATACGTAGCAGAGGGTGAATGAAAACTTGCATTTGAAATTCAGCGAACGGTTGAAACTCATCAATAGTGTGGAATGAAACGTTTTTTCAAATAAATTTACTGCCTCAGAGAAACAGATTAATAAATGCTAAATTTCTTTAGCAAACAGACATAACTTCACTGTTCTGCTAGGTGATTCACGCTCGACTGCTAAAAACGCGGAAATAAAACTGGGTGTATATGCGGACAAGAAAAAAATTCCCAGTTAAAAATACAATTTTTCCATGTTAAGTGACAGTATACAGTTCCTCGGAACTGTAAAACTTATCGGTCCTTTAAATGGTTATGGTTTTATACATCGGCATTGGGGGTGAAGATTTTGGAAAGGTCATTGATATGTAGCGACACGTGCACTGCATATTTTCAGATTACGCAAGTATAAATTCGAATCCAACCAAAAACCGCATGTTACTTTCCGAAGCATTGAAGTAGAGATTGCGATGCGCTTTTGTTAGCCAGTCGTGGCTCATGTCACGTGATCTCGTCAGCCGATATTCAGAGCATAGAACACGTGATGTAGTCAGCCAATAGCAGTATCACTGTCAAGTAGTGCGTACAAACAAATAGGAAAAGTCAATGGTTTAAATTAATATACATAGTGTTGATACAAGAGCAGCAAAGCTTTCACATATAATATTGGTCTCCAAGATTAATAAGCTGCAAGAGTAGCTTTCACATATAATGATAATCTCTTTTGTGTGTGTTACGCTTTCAGATACATCACACAAATGTGCCAATAAAATTTTTCATAACGACATAAATGTTTAATCTTCTGGGCTCGAAATGTTTCTAAATGATTATCCTCAAAGAGTTTATTTTTAAATGAGAGTCAAACGCTCTGTGATTTAAGAAATTCAGCCAACATTCTCACACGTAGCACAATTCATCTTGCATAAAATTTTAACTTACTTTGAAAGTAATGCTTTTCGAACAATCATTCGCAATAGTCTCCCGCGACCTGTTAGAAATAGGTTCATTTCAGCAGTTTCCAGAGAGTGCCAGATAACAGGCATCACCGTGCTTTGTGTTCGTATGTGTAAATCATTAAAAGATCTTATTTTATGTTATAAAAGAAACAAGACATCAGAGGATACTCCACGAGCATCGGAATTTCATGAACCACACTAAAATGCATAATTCGGCATATGTCCAGATTCGGATGTAAATTTTCTTGGAGTACCAGTACTGTATTCTCATGTTTGGTTCTTTATTAAGGCATAATGCCATAAGTGCTAGAAGATGCACATTAAACACTTCACTTCAAATACATTGATTGCTTCGGCGGAAAAGATTAATAAAAGCTACATTTCTTTAGCAAACAGAAAAAAAATAAATTCATTGTTCTGCAATGCGATTAATGCTTGACTGTCAGAAAGATGTAAATAAAATAAAATAAAATCTGAAACTAATAATATATTTTACCCTTCCGTAATTATGTGAATGTATTTTAATGCACTTGATAGCTCCCGGCCACTGAAATCCGTTTTGTTTTGGCCACTGAAATCCGTTTTGTTTTCATTTGACGGGAAAGCAGTAAACAAAGAGGAAACAGCAAAATAATTAAACTTAAACAAGGGGCTCGTTGAGGCTATCCACCTCCCCACTACAACTCAGTCTGCTTTGTGCATCAGCTCCAGATCAACGGTATTTCAGAACCGCGGCAATACTGGATAGTGGTACTAGTAATGAGCGACTCAACTGCGCACGAGTCCGCTCGCTACTGGTCTAATGAATCTAATGTAAACAGTTGTGATGTCACGCTTGTCGGAGGAAATTTGTTCTTATGAAGCATTGCGTAATCTTCCTAATCTTTGACACCTTTTGCTGTTGGCAGACGCTTGTACGAGCACTGTGTTTTGTTGTATATGGCACATTTCCTTTGCGACTTAAGTTTTATTTTCGTTTTTCTCTCTCGTTCATGTTTTATTGCTGCAGTATTATTCTGCAGCAGCGGGATACAGCACTATCCTTTTTATTGTATTGTTTCTTACCATTCAAAACTAAAACAAAAAAATTCCCGGGTTTTTCCCGGATCTACCGGTTGTCCCGGGTCGTATACACCCTGTAAAATAGAATCAGAAAACTGAAACTAACAACACATTTTAGCCTTCTGTACCTATGTGAATGTGTTTTAATTCACTTGATAGTTCCCGGCCATAGAAATCCATTTTGTTTTCCTTTGATGTGAGAGCTGTAAGCTAAAAGGACAGCAAAATCAACGAATTTGTACACGGATCACTTTGAGACTACCCCCTCCACACAACAATGCATGACGGCTGTGCGCAACCTTGGCCGTGCCAGAAAAATTTTTCCTGGAAGTATCTGGCTGCTTGTTGCTATTGCTGATACGGCTAATAGTTGCCAGAAGCACGAAAAGGTATTGCTCTTACGCGACTCCACTGCACATGAGATCGATGGTGCCTGCTCAGATGAACCTATTGTAAAGTTGGACGTCATGCTCATCGGAAGCAGTTTGTTGTTATGAAGTATTGTATAGTACTCGTCCTAAAGTCTTTGAAACATTTTGCCATTGGCATACACTTGTGTGTGCACTGTGTTCTGCAGGGTGTATACGCGGCCAATGAAAAAAAATTCCTGGATTTTTCCCAAGCGAAAATACACTTTTTCCGTGCTAAGTGACAGAAGGTTATCCATCGGAAATGTAAAACTAATCACTCCTTTGAATGATTAAGGTTTTATACGGTAGCGTTGAACTTACCGGTAGTTTAGGGGAGGAGAAGAGAAAGGGGGTGGGTGGAGGGGGGGAGTTTGGAAAGACCTTTGATGTGCTGCAACATATACGCTGCATATTTTCATATTACAAAATTATAAACTCTTATTGCACCAAACACAGTATGTTAATTTCCAGAGCGTTGAAATCAAGACTGTGATACCCTTTTGTAAGCCAAACATATTTCATGCCACATGATTTCGCCACCCAATGACAGTAGACATTCAGAACATACGACAAGTGTTGTTGTCAGCCAATAGCAAGATCACTTAAGTAGGGCGAACATATAAAGATGAAAAGTTAATGGTTTACATAGTGTAGGCACAAGAAAAGTTAAGCTTTCACATGTAATATTGGTCTTTTTTGCGAGTGTCAGAGGTTAATCCAAGAGCATCGGAATTTCGTAAAACATACTAAAACTAATAATTCGGCTTGAAAAGCACATTGGTTTGTCCAGATTCACAATGAAGTAGATCCCATCTGATATTAAGCTTTTCAGTGTGGTTTTTGGGATATAAATTTTATTGGAGTACCAATACTGTACTATCTCATGTTTGGTTCTTTACTATGGCATAATGCCATAGACCTTGCCGTTGGTGGGGAGGCTTGAGTGCCTCAGTGAGACAGATAGCCGTACCATAGGTGCAAACACAACGGAGGGGTATCTGTTGAGAGGCCAGACAAATGTATGGTTCCTGAAGAGGGGCAGCAACCTTTTCAGTAGTTGCAGGGCAACAGTCTGGATGATTAACTGATCTGGCCTTGTAAGACTAACCAAAACGGCCTTGCTGTGCTGGTACTGCGAACGGCTGAAAGCAAGGGGAAAATACGGCTGTAATTTTTCCCGAGGGCATGCAGCTTTACAGTATGGATAAATGATGATGGCGTCCTCTTGGGTAAAATATTCCGGAGGTAAAATAGTCCCCATTCGGATCTCCGGGCGGGGACTACTCAGGAGGATGTTATCAGGAGAAATAAAACTGGTATTCTATGGATTGGACCATGGAATGTCAGATTCCTTAATCGGGTAGGTAGGTTAGAAAATTTAAAAAGGGAAATGGATAGGTTAAAGTTGGATATAGTGGGAATTAGTGAAGTTTGGTGGCAGGAGGAACAAGACTTTTGGTCGGGTGAATACAGGGTAATAAATACAAAATTAAATAGGGGTAATGCAGAAGTAGGTTTAATAATGAATAAAGCAATAGGAATGCGGGTAAGCTACTACAAACAGCACAACGAACGCATTGTTGTGGCCAAGATAGACACGAAGTCCACACCTACGACAGTAGTACAAGTCTATATGCCAACTACCGTATTTACTCGAATCTAAGCCGCACTTTTTTTCCGGTTCTTGTAATCCAAAAAACCGCCTGCGGCTTAGAATCGAATGCAAAGTAAGAGGAAGTTCTGAAAAATGTTGGTAGGTGCCGCCACAACTAACTTCTGTCGTCGAAAATATGTAGCGCTACGCAGGCATGCTTCGCACTTCGCAGGCACAAAGACAAATAAATACTAGCACCAAAACCTCTGCGTCAGTAAATAAAAAAAAAAGGTGGAAGACGAGCCTTTTTTTCTCCGCCCCGAGTTTCGACCACTGCATTTTCATACATTATCCAACGAAGTAAATACAAATTCCGTATTGTTCCTCTTCGAACGTAGCAGCATTTCAATGTACTACGAAAATCCGACTGGCAAGACTGTTTGGGATATTTGTCAATATGGCCAGCTCTGCTTTCTGGATTTTTTCCTAACTGTGAGAAGAAATGGTTGCTAATAAGAACTTTTATGAGTTGTGAATCACATGCAGTATTCTCTTCACCATAAGAATAATACGAATATAAACATTTTGCCATATATTCTTTCGTGTTTGCTGCTATCTCATTTAAATCCTGTCCGCCTAATAAACTACGAAACTAGGGTGCGACAACAGCAAAAACGGAAGAATATACGTATCGTGTCATGTTTATATTCGTATTATTCTTATGCCTAATAGTGATACAGTCAGAAATGAAGCACGGCAATTGATTAGATTTTTAAATCTAAGATGAGTCTAATTTCTGTGCATAATGTAATGTACTAAAGAGGCGTCTGCAAAGATTTTCAAACGCAAAAAATTTTCGCTAAATTCTCGTTCAGAACATCTTCTATCATACGCAGTCTATTATTTGGTTCTTGTTGATCATTATCAAACAAAGCAGCAGTGTACGTAGCAATGAATAGCAGTCTCTTGCCATTGTTTCGCTAATGAGACGATTCCTCTCTGTTTTTTTTTAAGCGACGGTAGCGTGCACAAAAGCAAGCCAAGCCACGAGCGGCAACAGGCCGTAAACCCTCATTTTCAGAATGCGACAAACAATGCATGACACAGTACAGTAACGCATTTTCAGCTCTGAGAGACGGAAACACCTATAACAAAGAGAACTGCACTTGTCAGATCAAAGAAAAATAAGCAATCAATTCAAACCAGACAAAGCACATGAAAAAGGAAGAGTACCCGTATAAATACGGACTGAGCGCCTGACGCATAACAACGGCTACGTGGTAAAGCTTAACTGCTAATCTTATGACTCGAACCAAACTACTACAGCTGTATCGTCATTCATTCAACCTAAATTGTGTCTCATATTACAATGGACCAACTTTGTTTCGATTTGGAAGTGCGGCCTAAAACTTTTCTCTCCCCTTGAATTTCGAGTCTCAGATTTCAGGTGCGGCTTAAATTCGAGTAAATGCGGTAGCTCTGCAGATGAAGAAATTGATGAAATGTATGATGAGATAAAAGAAATTATTCAGGTAGTGAAGGGAGACGAAAATTTAATAGTCATGGGTGACGAATTCGGTAGTAGGAAAAGGAAGAGAAGGAAACGTAGTAGGTGAATATGGATTGGGGGTAAGAAATGAAAGAGGAAACCGCCTGGTGGAATTTTGCACAGAGCACAACTTAATCATAGCTAACACTTGGTTCAAGAATCATAAAAGAAGGTTGTATATATGGAAGAAGCCTGGAGATACTGAAAGGTTTCAGACAGATTATACAGGGTGATTCAAAAATGCATGTAAATATTTCAAGGGTGTATTTGTGAGGTAAATATAAGACAAAAATGTTCTATACAATTTTTTCCATACTTGGCTTATTACAGAGTTATGAACAAAACAGGATAATACATTCAATACAACGTAAGGTATTTAATTCCCAGAGTTCACAGTTTAATTACAGTGCATTTGGACTAACAACGCAAACTGATAAATAAACGTGACGTAACAAACTGAAACAATTCCTCGCGAACACTGTATTAATTTAGGTCCTGTTGATTGAACTACAGCAATGCACAATAACTAAGGAAAATTGAAGCATTTTACAGACTGTACTGTACTGTACTGTACTGTATTTGCACAAATCTTAATGCAATGCATGTTCAAAATGCTGTCCCTGAACTTGCAGACAGACCCGTGCTCGTCGCATCAATGATCTCTGCACATTACACAGTCCGTTCAACTCTCCACGAATAATTTCACAACCACCTTCAATTCTTTGTTGTAGCACTTCTCTGTTCGGTACTGCAGAAGAATACACCAATGTCTTTAGTCGGCCCCATAAATAAAAGTCTAAAGGGTTCAGGTCAGGTGATCTGGCTGGCCAAGCAATTGGTCCTCCGCGACCTATCCATCGATGTGGATACGCAGAATTGAGGTACGCCCTTACGTTGCGGCTGTAATGGGCGGGAGCACCATCGTGCATAAACCACATGGTGGCTCGTGTTGCAAGAGGGACATCCTGTAACAATCCAGGCAATTCTCCCTCCAAACATTCGCAGTACGCGTGCCCAATCAGCCTTGGAGGCAGAACATGAGGTCCGAGTAAGTAATTCCCCACAATACCACACCAAATGTTTATGGAGAATTGATGTTGATATCCACGCACAATTCTCGCGCCAGGATTCTCGACAGCCCACTGGTGCATATTATGCGAATTGATTACACCCGCACGAGTAAACATGGCCTCATCTGTGAATAATATCCGCCGAATGAACATTGGATCATTCAAATGACGCTCTTGTAACCACTGGCAGAATTGCTGACGGCGAGGATAGTCTTCAGGTGTCAATTCGTGCACTTTTTGCAGGTGAAATGGATGCAACTGTTGTCTCCGAAGCAGCCGCCATACAGTAGATTGTGGAAGTCGTACAGCTGCACTAATTTGTCTCGTACTGATAGATGGATCTTGGTCTACCAGGTCCAAAACATGTTCCTCGACGTTCACTGCATGCTCAAGTGGTCGACCTGAATGTGGCCCAGGACGAATGCCATACTCCCGCATACGTCTGTCCACAGATACAAACGTCTGATGACTTGGTAACCGTCTTCCTGGAAACAGCTCACTGTACCTTCGTCTTGCTGCAAGTGCATTTCCATCTGCTGCACCATACACAAGGTGCATATCAGCATACTCACTGTTTGAGTACATCATGTGCACGAAACCTTTAGCCTTCCGACGATGAATGAACGACAGGACGTACTTTTCCGTTACCAACAACATCAGCGCCATCTTCCGTACAGTAGGAGTAAACATCACGTGCAAACAAAAACAAACACTATTCATGCAGTTTCGAATCAACTGTTGGGAGATACGTATGTGAATTACGTACCAGAATATGGCATCCTGCTGCTTGCACTGCCGTCGTTTTGATACGGACATGACTTTCGTATTTAACGATAACTCTGGAATTAAACGTTTATGGAAAAACATTTATAGAACATTTTTGTCTTATATTTACCTCACAAATACACCCTTAAAATATTTACATGCATTTTTGAATCACCCTGTATAATGGTAAGACAGAGATTTACGAACCAGGTTTTAAATTGTAAGACATTTCCAGGGGCAGATGTGGACTGACCACAATCTACTGGTTATGAATTGTCGATTAAAACTGAATAAACTGCAAAAAGGTGGGAATTTAAGGAGATGGGACCTGGACAAACTGAAAGAACCAGAGGTTGTACAGAGTTTCAGGGAGAGCATAAGGGAACAATTGACAAGAATGGGGGAAAGAAATACAGTAGAAGAAGAATGGGTAACTTTGAGGGATGAAGTAGTGAAGGCAGCAGAGGATCAAGTAGGTAAAAAGACGAGGGCTAATAGAAATCCTTGGGTAACAGAAGAAATATTGAATTTAATTGATGAAAGGAGAAAATATAAAAATGCAGTAAATGAAGCAGGGAAAAAGGAATACAAATGTCTCAAAAATGAGATCGACAGGAAGTGTAAAATGGCTAAGCAGGAATGGCTAGGGGACAAATGTAAGGATGTAGAGGCTTATCTCACTAGGGGTAAGATAGATACTGCATGCAGGAAAATTAGAGAGACCTTTGGAGAAAAGAGAACCACTTGTATGAATATCAAGAGCTCAGATGGAAACCCAGTTCTAAGCAAAGAAGGGAAAGCAGAAAGGCGGAAGGAGTATATAGAGGGTCTATGTAGGGGCGATGTTCTTGAGGATAATATTATGGAAATGGAAGAGGAGGTAGATGAAGATGAAATGGGAGGCATGATACTGCGTGAAGAGTTTGACGGAGCACTGAAAGACCTATGTCGAAACAAGTCACCGGGAGTAGACAACATTCCATTAGAAGTACTGACAGCCTTGGGAGAGCCAGTCCTGACAAAACTCTACCATCTGGTGAGCAAGATGTATGAGACAGGCGAAGTTCCCTCAGACTTCAAGAAGAATATAATAATTCCAATCCCAAAGAAAGCAGGCATTGACAGATGTGAAAATTACAGAAATATCAGTTTAATAAGTCACGGCTGCAAAATACTAACGCGAATTCTTTACAGACGAATGGAAAAACTGGTAGAAGCCGACATCAGAGAAGATCAGTTTGGATTCCGTAGAAATATTGGAACACGTGAGGCAATACTGACCCTACGACTTATTTTAGAAGCTACATTAAGAAAAGGTAAACCTATGTTTCTAGCATTTGTAGACTTAGAGAATGCTTTTGATAATGTTGACTGGAATACTCTCTTTCAAATTCTGAAGGTGGCAGGGGTAAAATACAGGGAGCGAAAGGCTATTTACAATTTGTACAGAAAGAAGATGGCAGTTATAAGAGTCGAGGGGCATGAAAGGGAAGCAGTGGTTGGGAAGGGAGGGAGACAGGGTTGTAGCCTCTCCCCGATGTTGTTCAATCTGCATATTGAGCAAGCAGTAAAGGAAACAAAAGAAAAATTCGGAGTAGGTATTAAAATCCATGGAGAAGAAATAAAAACTTTGAGGTTCCCCAATGACACTGTAATTCTGTCAGAGACAGCAAAGGACTTGGAAGAGCAGTTGAACGGAATGGATAGTGTCTTGAAAGGAGGATATAAGATGAACATCAACAAAAGCAAAACGAGGATAATTGAATGTAGTCAAATTAAGTCGGGTGATGCTGAGGGAATTAGATTAGGAAATGAGACACTTAAAGCAGTAGATGAGTTTTGTTGTTTGGGGAGCAAAATAAATTATGATGGTCAAAGTAGAGAGGATATAAAATGTAGACTGGCAGTGGCAAGAAAAGCGTTTCTAAAGAAGAGAAATTTAAGTGTCAGGAAGTTGTTTCTGAAAGTATTTGTATGGAGTGTAGCCATGTTTGGAAGCGAAACATGGACGATAAATAGTCTGGACTAGAAGGCAATAGAAGCTTTCAAAATGTGGTGCTACATGCTGAAGATTTGATGGGTAGATCACGTAACTAATGAGGAGGTACTGAATAGGATTGGGGAGAAGAGGAGTTTGTGGTACAACTTGACTAGAAGAAGGGATCGGTTGGAAGGACATGTTCTGAGGCATCAAGGGATAACCAATTTAGTACTGGAGGGCAGCGTGAAGGGTAAAAATCGTAGAGGGAGACCAAGAGATGAATACACTAAGCAGATTCAGAAGGACGTAGGCTGCAATACGTACTGGGAGATGAAGAAGCTTGCACAGGATAGAGTAGCACGGAGAGCTGCATCAACCAGCCTCAGGACTGAAGGCCACAACAACAATGCCGTACATGGAAGAAGATGAAAATGTGCACTTGTAATTCAGCGAACAGTTGGAACTAGCCAATACTGTGGAATGAAACACTTCGTTTCAAATAAATTGATTGCCTCAGTTGAAAAGATTAATAGAGTAAAGTTCCTTTAGCAAATTGACAAAAGTAACTTCCCTGTTCTGCAAGGCGATTAATGCTTGATTGCTAAAAACTTGGATAAAAATCAGGAACGTGAAACTAATACATTTTCGCCTTCCGTAATTATGTGAATATGTTTTAATTCGCTTAATAGCTCCCAGCCACAGAAATCAGTCTTGTTTTTATTTGACATTGGAGCTGTAAATGAAGAGGAAACAGCGAAATCACTTGACACAAACACGGGTCACGTGGAGACTATCCCCTTCCCATTGCAACTCAAGACAACTCTGTGCATGCACGAATCTGGCAGCTGGAGCATGAAAGAAAAATTTTTCTCGTTAGCATCTGCCTGCTTGTTGCTACTGCCAATACAGCTAACAACCACACTTCAAGTAGCCGGAAGCGAGAGAAGGTACTGATCATACACGAGTCAACCGCACATGCATATGAGCCCACTGGCAACTGCTCAAACAAACCTAATGTAAACAGTTGTGACACCACGCTCTAAGGAGGCAGTTTATTGTTGCGAAGTATTACGCAGTCTTCCTCCTCAGGTCTTTGACATATTTGTGCTGCTTGCAGATAGTTGTGCGTGCACGGTGTTTTGTTGTTGTAAATGGCGCATTTCCTTTGCAACTAAAATTTTATTTATTTATTTTCCTCCTTGTTTATGTTTTATTGCTGCAGTATTATTCTCCAGTGGCAGGATACAGTAACATTCTCTGCTAAAGTATCAATTCTTACTAGTCAAAATTACAAAACTTTAACTGAAAATTAAAACAATGAAAATTCGCGGAATTCCAAAAAATTCCCGGGCTTTTCCTGGTTGTCTCCTAGATGAAAAGATGCCTGGTTTTTCCCGGATTCCTCGGGTCGTGTGCACCCTGTTCTGCTGTTGTAAATTGCACATTTCGTTTGCAAATAAAGTTCTATTTTTTTCTCTTGTTTGTTTTATTGCTGCAGTATTATTCGTAAGCAGCGGGATATGTTCTTTGTTACAGTATCAGTTCTTACCAGTCAAAATCACAAAAATTTAGCTGAAAACCAAAACAATGAAAAATTCCCAGGTTTTTTCCAGTTTTTTCTCAGATGAAAAAATTCTCTGGTTTTTCCTGGATTTCCTAGGGCGTATACTCCCTGAAGATGCGTGTAGGCTGTAATAGGCTGTCATAACCAACAAGATCTGTTCATCAAGCTCGGATTTTGGCCATGCTCTTTCGAAGGAACCATCCCAGAATTTGCTTTAAGCAATTTAGGTTGGTTGGTTTGTGGGAATAAAGGCACCAGACTGCTACGGTCATCGGTCTCTTTTTCCAAAACATGAAAACACCCACACAGAATAAAAACGAGTAATGGAGACAACAACAGACAACACATCACAAGAAAGACAGACAGAGACCAGACAAAAGGAATTAAAATCACACAATGTGTGACAGTGGTTGGCCGACCATAGAGACAAAAAAGGAGAAGCCAACCACCGAGACACACGTTAAAAACTCAGTCTAAAATTGTAGGCCAAAGGCCAGAATCAACACAAAAAACATAACAAACACTCAGATTAAATGATAAAAACCCCCTGCCCGAATAAAACGCAAAACTAAGCCTGCCATGGCAGCGTCATCAGTTGAAAGGGCAGGGAGCGTATCAGGCAGCGCAAACGTCTGCCTGAGCACACTTTAAAGTGGACAGACCAACAAAATATGGACCACTGTCAAAGCCGACCTGCATCAACATAGAGGCGGGTCCTCATGCCGCAGTAACTGGCTGTGTGTCAAGTGGGTGTGGCCAATGTGGAGCCGACAAAGGACTACCGAGTCCCTGTGAGTGGCTCGCACAGATGACTGCCACATATCCGTTATCTCCTTGATAGGACAGAGTTTGTTTGGTGTGGTCAGGTTGCGCCATTCAGTGTCGCAGAGTTCGAATACTTTGCGGCGTAGGATCGCTCGCAAATCAGTCTCCGGGAGGCCAATGTCCAGAGATGGTTTACTGGTGGCCTGTTTGAGCAGGCTGTCAACATGTTCATTGCCGGGTATCCCAACATGGCCTGGAGTCCACACAAAGACCACAGAGCGGCCGCAACGGGCAAGAGTATGGAGGGACTCCTGGACAGCCATCACCAGACGAGAGCGAGGGAAGCACTGGTCAATAGCTCGTAAACTGCTCAGGGAGTCGCTGCAGATAAAGAAGGACTCACCTGAGCAGGAGCGGAGATACTCTAGGGCACGAAAGATGGTGACCAGCTGAGCAGTGAAAATGCTGCAGCCAGCCGGCAATGAATATTGTTCGTAATGGTCCCCTAGAGCCAGAGCATAACCGACATGACCAGCAACCATCAAACCGTCAAGTGTAAACAATGCCAGAGCCCTGATACGTGGCAAGGAGGGAAATAAAGCGGCGGCGGAAGGCCTCCGGAGGGACTGAGTCCTTCGGGCCCTGTGCCAATTGCAGCCGAAGGCAAGGGCGGGGCATGCACCATGGGGGTGTACGCAGAGGGAAATCATGGAAAACCTGAATAAAGTCCATTGTGTAAAATGCAGGGAAAATGTAAAATGTTGGAAATCATTCTAAGCTACAAAAGTCATGTATAGGATATACCCCCCCCCCTCCCCTCCTGCATTTTTGCACTTTATGTATGTGCACATAATAGGCCTCAAAATGCTCGTGTCAGGGACTTATTTATTATCTAATAAAAGCCGCTGATATGGAAACTGATAACTGGGAAGCAGAAACGTTTGGCTCAATTTCATAAATTATCGATGTTTTTGGAACGCCTGCAGCTGTCATTCATTATTTAAATAATGAAACACTGCAAGAGTCACACATTTTTTCACGCTTAGCACAGTGTGTTTCGAGATTTTTTTTTTCTCAATATCAAGTGCAAATATTTACATAAGTATTTTGTGTGGTGTCTGCATGTGTGTTGTTCTGCGTCTCTTTAGCTGCAGTCATCTTTTTGAAGTTATCCGGTACTGATTTTCCTAAGTTATGCAGAAAACCACAGAAACACAAACTATCACTCACATTGTTTGTTTGTGTAACATCACAATACCTACGTAAATATTGCACTTAACAACGAGAATAAATCCTTGAAACAGGTTTTACTCAGCACGGGAATAAACATAATTCGTACCGTGTTTGCGCCAAAAATGTTTGAGCAACGAAAACTGAATGAAGGTATCACCTAGTGCTACAAGCGGCCAACAGACGAAAATCAGTAAATATGGTTAGACAGACATGTGACGACGATTACAGCAATCACAAAACTGCACATGAGCTGTAGGGACAGTTTGGAAATGTTTGATTGGTCAGGATAACTTTATACGTAAGAACCTAGATACTCCTATCAGCCACCATGCAGAGTAGAGTTTGCCAGTGGCAGGAGATACGGCATAAACTGTTCCAACTTTAACACATTTATCGGTTTAAATCCGCTAAGTAGAGCACCCTGGTATCAAGAAACTTAATCACATAATGTTTGTAAACATAATTTGACAGCCAACGTGATGCCATTTTACGTCAGTTTTTTTTTTCCACAAACATTTTTAAAATTGGATGTGAATTAACACTGTGGACATAGGAAATTTGACGGGAACAATAAAAAATATCATGAACGGCGGGAAATCGTTAATTCCGGGAACGTAAAAGCATCAATATACTGTAATTATAAATAAACAATTTCTTATTTTTTCCTTTACTTGTCCTATGAAACCTTTCTTCTTGTCAAATTCCACGATTCTAGGTTAACAGGATGTTCCATATAGGTTTTGACCAGCGAGTTTGCGAGAATCAAAATATGTGACAACTGGCCACATCTTTTGGTTGCATTGACTTAAAAAATTCAATTTTTTCACCACCCTGGGCCACTGACCTTAATAAGGTCAATTCCTGAGAAAAATTGCTTTGAACAATGTCATTTCGAAGAGGGGAGGTGGTGCTTTGTGCATTCTACATTCCCCTTCTGTTTCATAATTCCAGCCTAGAGTGAGGAGACAGGGATGGACTTCATCGCTGATTCGCATACGTGATTCCTGCTTCCAAATGACGTCATTTCTCACACTGTACGCTAAAAACTGTATAAGAGGCACACTTTGAAAAAATGTGTGCAATTTTTTAAAAACACAACTACTTGCTGAAATGTGATGCAGCTTTAAGAAGAAAGGCTTTTATGCAAACAAATACCTACTATCAGTACAAAATTAAGGAAAGAATTTAGAGTTATAACGTGTAACAACATATCAGCACAAACTCTGGTCAAAACAGTAAGATGAAAGACATTTATTGTTCTGGCCTTTTTTAAAAATCCCTTGTCTGCCTTAAATGACTAAGACAAAATATATCCCACCCAGTAGTAGTAGTAGTAGTAGTAGTAGTAGTAGTACCAGCAGCAGCAGCAGCAGCAGCAGCAAATCACTATCAATTTCTCGTTATCATTTCGTAAAGAAACCCATAACTATTGCTGACCCATAACTATTGCTGCTTATTGCAAATATGAACAATCCTGGAAACTTGTCATTTGCCTGGAGTATTTTCTTTGTTAGACCTTACAGGCATTTCATTGAAATCTTTAACCGAAAGTGTGACACCAATTTCTGACACACTTGAGAATTTAATGGTATATTTGCAGGCATTCAGCCAAGTTTGTATTTCCAACAATAGTTCAGAGTCTGGTCGTAATCCAGGCAGCAAGTACACATAACAGCGTAACTTGCAGCACCTGGAGTAGAGAGAAATATTCTGTCAAAATCTAAATACAAACTCAGCCAAACACCCAGAAGTACACCATTAAATAATCACACTGAGGAAACCTGAATGAAACTTAAAAGTTTGCCACCCAGTTACTTTACGTGGTTATGTATACTAAAGCGTATGTTATACATCTCAAAATAAAAATCAATACAAAAGTACCTGTAATTCCTTTGTGAGAGCTGCTTGATGCAATGTGTAGGCTTCATGATGTTCGTCAATGTCATCCTGGTGTTCAAGAGTTTTCACAACAAAGGTACTGTCTGCTTCAGCACACTTTTCTTTGTCACCATTGTTACTACCCACTGTATTTGTCAATTCGTGGTTAAGAATTTCTTCAGCAGCTCGTTTCTGATCTGCCTGTAGGGAAACAGAGAATAAAAGACTGCTTGAAAACAGCATATGACCAACGAAATTTAAAAACATTTCCAAAAGAATATGACTAGATAAAAAATAAAAAAATAAAAATAAAAAAAAAAAACCACACAAACCTGAAGCTCTTGAATTTTTAGTTGTAATTCTTTGAGAGTCTTTAGCTGTTCATAAAATGCTGCAGGACAAGTATTCGGATCAACCGTGTTATTCAAGCTTTCCATTGCATTTCCATATTCAGTCTGCAATTCACATAGTTTCACTTTCATTTTGTCACGGGACACTTCAGCAAGCAATGCACGTTCTACTAAATTTGTCTGCTCAGTCAAAGCTTCATTCAAAGCTTGAGTCAATTTACGATTCTTTATGATGACATTGTCATATTCTTCCTTTAATTTAGAGAACTCTTGTGAGCTTACTCCTGGCCCACCTTTGCTAAGAAGCTCTAGCCTCAGCTGTTGGTTCTGTAGACAACGGAAAATTAGGTTACAAATTCATAAAGCAGCAAAGCTATACAAAACAGTTTACCATGTGACAAAAATTTTTCATTACAATTATTGTATTTATCTTTCCCTTTTCCCACCTTCTCTAAGTTAAACAGTTATTCTTTGTTCTATCAAAAGCAAAAGTTACAGATGTAACAGTGGAAAATTCAAGCAAAAGAGGTTTACAGTAACATTCACTTCAAAGTGTAGGTTGTAGTTGGCCTTGGACAAAATTTATCAAATGCTGAGTAATGATTGCAAAAAAAAAAAAAAAAAAAAATTGTTATTTTTGAATGATAAATAATAAGATTTATTCAAATTGTCATCAATTTGTAGAAATAAAACTATTTGTTCTTTTCCGTAGTGATACTCCCGTAAAGTACATTGTCTGCCTATTCACAATGTGGCAAATTATTATTAATATTAATTAATTATATTTATTAATTAACCTAGTGGCCAGATGCTCTTCCTGACACCATAGTTATCCAGATAACCTAATGGAGGGTACTCAGGTGTGTCATCTGTCCGAATTGTTTAACCTTTATTGTGCGTGTGGTTGTCTATTGTATTCTGTGACGTGGAGTTTGGGCACTGGGTTAGCAGCTTAAAAAGTTTAGTATCTATGAACATTGGTTGTAGATTCAAGTCTTGTGAATAGAAGTGACTGATTTGCAGACATTTCAACTGAAATACACTGAAGTTGGGTCAAAGTACGATCAGACTGTTGCTCAAGTTCTTATACTTTCTAAAAAAATAAAGAAACAAATAATGTTACCTCCTGTTTCAGTCTTAACAATTCAGCGGATTTGGGATCCTGGTTAACAATCGGTTTGTTCTTGATATTGCGAGCTCTGTCTGCATACCTGAGTGTGCTCATTGTTTCATCCAAATTGTAATCTGCAGGGCTCACACATGCAATCATAAGCGTCACCGAGTTGCCGCCAAGTGAATCTAGAAGAAAAAAGAAAGAAAAGAAAAAGAAGACCACTCTCTTCTATCTGGACTTCTGTTTGCTGTGGTATCAAACTACCAACAAGTGAGAGGTGGTAGTTGAGTAGCAGTAGTAGTATTAGCAGCAGCAGCAGCACCTTAGTGATACATGGTGCCCAGAATAAATCTGGCTCGTGAAATCTGTATTTTATGATATGTCCTAAACAGCAAATATTTTCATCAACGTTAATGGTGGATATTACCAACTACTTCTGAAAGTGTAATTTGTTGTGTTTTAAACAATTTCTCGGACAATTTTGTTATGGTCAACTTGTCACAGTAATAATTATATGATTACAACAGTAATGGCAGTTACCTTGAAGTAGTCTCGTGAGCTTACTATCCCTGTACGAAATAAAGCCTTTCTGCGTTTCATCACCTAAAGCAGATATTACATTTCCAAGTGCCAGTAAGCCTTTGTTGATATTGACACCTTCCTTAAATCTCTCACCAGTAGCTTTAGTTTTCTTTGGTCTCTCTGATCCAGCCAAATCCACCAAGTGAAACTTTGATGTTGTAGCCGTGTTCCTGAATAAAATAAACATACAAATACGTTATTGGCTGTGAAAGAAAATATAATGGAAGCTTACTCCTGACAGCAGACAACAAAAATTTGGATTCTGAATGTTATATTCCTAAATTAATTTGACCTATTGAGAAAGATAATCTTCAGACACAAGGCAAAAATTATTGAACTATATGAAATAAAATAATCATCACTTCCGAACAGTTTTCGTCGGGATGTTCAAACTGCACGTTTGGCGGCAGAGCACGATGAGAATTAGTATGCACATGCACACGTGGCTTATTGTTGTTCATTTGGATGGGTTCTTCAATAAGCAAAATTGGCACATTTGGGGGATAGAGAATCGACATTTCATAATCAAGAAGTCTCGTCACCCTCAATAGGTGACTATGTTGTGTGGAGTGTACAGTCACGGAATAATTGGTGCAATATTCCTTGATGGCACAGTGACCACCGAACAGTATGTGAAGGTTTCGGAAGATTATTTTATCCCCATTATCTAAAGTGACCCTGATTTCAACAAGATGTGGTTCATGCAAGACGAAGCTCAACCCCATCGAAGCAGGAGTGTTTTTCATGTCCTAGAGGAGCACTTTGGGAACTGCATTCTGATTCTGGGGTACCCAGAGACCACTGGCACGGGCCTCGATCACCCACCATATTCTCCAGATCTGAACACATGTGAGTTCTCCTTATGGGGCTGTATTAAAGACAGGGTGTACAGCAATAACCTCAAAACGATTGCTGAGCTGAGAACAGCCCTTCAGGAGTTCACTGACAGGATTGATATTCCGACACTTCACTGAGTCATGCAGAGTTTCGCTATTCGTCTGTGCCACATCATCGCCAATGAGAGTAGGCGTGTCAAACATATATCCCCAAATATCTGCAGTGACGTTTCCATGTTGAATAAAGTGTGAGCATGCCGTATACAAATATTATTTAAGATCATTGTCACTAAATGCAACCTAGTACTTTAGAAGCAAAGTCACTAATTTGAAAAGCTTCAATTTCTTAAATTACATTAAAAACCTGCTGATTATCTTGAAATGTTAGCTTAATATTTATATGTAAACATAGGCTTTTTCAGTGAAAACTGGAACCTATGACTGGACCAACTGAGGTCTACTTACTACATTTTGCTACTTGGCACGAGATTTTAAAATGAGCAGTGCTACTTGCCATGTGGTTATCAGAAACTTTTAATTAATGAATTTATATAATCAGGTCATCTGTAGTAATGATTAATGAACAGAATACAATATTTTTATCTTCCTTTCAATATTCTGTCAGACAAGTCATTTCATGGAAGTTTACAGTGGTGTCAAGTTTTATACAATAATCAATTACATATACGTAAATAATGTAGAAAATAACTAGCCTATTTAAGAACTGTAAGATTTTCCTTACCGCTCAGGAGAAAAACATATATTGTAATAACTAGTTTCTAGGACTTCTTCAATTGGATGGAATTCACTGTATTTTAGCCAAGTCTGTAATACAGTCATATTTATTTAGCAGTACAGCATGAGCTGAGTACTGTTGCTTACAGCAAAATTTTGTAACCAAATATTTATAGTTGTCATGGACTGTAGAAAGTCTTTAAGGTAAATCTAATAAGTGATTATTTCTGGTATTCTGCAGATGCACATGTACATCACATTAAATGTTGAATTTTTCCAGATTTTCTCTGGCATATATCAAACAGTTGCATACGGACTAGGTAATGCCATTATGCAGACAATTTAAAGTGGTTTCAGCAAGATACTCTGGGTGGTAGTCCAACTAAACATCCAACTGTCTTCTTCTGCATCTGAAAATGCATTTAGCTCCTCAAGAATTGCTCCAGAGCAATCTTCCATACCACAGATGAGAATCGAAGAAAGCAAAATATGCCTGGAGTAACAACTGTTTGCTCACAAACTTCCTTAATTTACATACACACACACACACACACACACACACACACACACACTACTTCGCTGCACAGATAAGGTGTGTTCTTCCCAAGAGAGTTCTTGGTCTATGAATGGTCCAAGTAGTTTTACTGTTTTATTTTCATTTTTGGTTAGATTTTGTTTAAAAATTATTTCCTCCATTATCATTTGGTTTCTGCACAGCTGATTGGCACAACACCCCTGATTAGTCATTTGCAACATTTCTCTGTTGTTACCCAGTAAACTTTGTAAATTCTCACCTGTGGTTATTAATGCCATTTCATCAGCATGCAGTACAGCATGGAGTATGAAACTTCCTGGCAGATTAAAATTGCGTGCCAGACCGAGTCTCGACCACAGTACCTTCGGCTTTCATGGGTACTTGCCGTTGAAAGGCAAAGGTCCCAAATTTGAGTCTCAGTCCGGCAAACAGTTTTAATCTGCCTGGAAGTTTCATATCAAAGCACATTCCGGTGCAGAGTGAAAATTTCAATCTGGAACGAAATAGTGTATTTGTACAGGGTATGTAAACTGAGAATTCATTAATTTAGACAACAAACAGGAAAGGTGTAAAAACAGAGCCTTGGGGTATTTCTTTTTTTATTAGGAATATTATTGATCTCTGCTTATTTGCGCACACAAACTGTAACCTATTGCTTAAATAACATTTGGGTAGACCGAGTAATTTATCTTCTGTGCCACACTATTCTAACTTTTTTATAATTATGTCACATGACATTGAGTCAAATGTTTTGCTTTTATCAATTCATAAATAGTCTTTTTGGTACCCTTAATAAACAGTATTGTCTAAAGCTTCAACTGCTTTCACAGTCAATAGATGGGATCTGAATCTGAACTGTTCATCATTTAAAATTTTGTTACTTTCAAAACAGCTTTGTATCTGTTGCACACAATTTTCTATTGTCTTTAATACAACTGGTACTATTAAAGTGGGTCTGTAGTTATTTGGGAGGTTTTGCCACCTTTTTTAACACACTGGTAATGGAACTGTGAGCTTAAGACATTCTGGGAAAATTCCTTCATCTAGTACTCAGGTAGACAGTGAAGCAAGTGGCATTTTCATTATTTATTTATTTTTTGCTATACACTTTATGATGACATTACCTAGTCCAAAATAACCTTCTGTTTTGGAATTTCTTAGTTTGTATATTGATTTTTGAATGTTATTTAAAGTGATTAAGGCGCACATTAATTTCTCACTTGCTTGCTTGGAACGAGTTAGCAGGGCTTCTGCACTAATGAGAATTATTGAGTTAAGTGGTAGTGCTGGCAGTATTTACAAAATATTCATTGAGTGCATCAGGTAATAGGGGTACGGTTTTCTTTATTGATATTACTAATTTACATTTTGATGACATTCGATGCTGATTTTCATTTATTTTTGGAATTTAAAATTTATTCATCATTTGCACTTAACATTTTTTCATTTCAGATCTGTAGAGTTTTCTCATATTTATGTTACTTTTTTTGGTCCCAATCACTTTTATGAGACTTTTATTTTAGAATTAATAGTAGTCCCCCTGGGTTCTTACAGTTGTGGAGTGTACCATTTGTTGGTATGATGCAGCTTACATGTGATATCAGCACAATACCTTTTGGTTACAGTGGGGCACATCTTTCCTACACTGTACTTAATATCCATACGGAACTGGAAAAGCTTTTGTCAATACTTTTGTTATTAAGCGTCGTGTAAGCTCAATCTATTTCCTTTAACTGGTATGTCATATTGTTTACAATGGATTCTCCTAGTTGTCTACGTCACTTCTCTTCCTAAAGTAATGAGAGCTGAATTTTCAGTTTGAAGTCATAGTCCTGCATGATCCGATACTTCTAATTCTATAACATCACATTCAAGGACACAAGTTTTATATTACTAATTATGTTATCAAGACACAAATCAATCTAGTGGGCTTATCATTGAGACAGTAATAGTACAGTGACTTCAAAGAATTCACCATATGAATCACATTTTTTCCTCTTTCTCCTTATATCTGTATTAGTATCACCTACAATTATAATTTTATGCTATTTACATTTGGACAAGTGCAACAATAAAGTATTAATTTTTTTTCTATAAATACTATCTGATCAGAATGTCGAGTTTGATTAAAAAAAAGTACCAGTTACTTCAAGTATGCCATATATCAAGATTGCTTTTAATATGGATTGAGACCCTGCCATGTGACATGCGTTTTCCGTAGTAGCTTGTTAACAGCAAATATCCAAGTGGAACACTCCAGTCTACTTCAGGCTCTTTCACCTAGTCTTCATTGATACACAAAACACTGCAGTTAATTTGATCAAGCCAGTATTTCCAACTCTCATTGACTTTACCTTTAAGAGACTATACATTTATATGTAGAAAGAGAATACTTATAGTACAGAAAGGTATTTTGATATCACTATGTCTTGCATGTCCATTTATTTTCATTTGTTTTTAATTTACTTCTGAATTGGAATTTCCAATTTCTCGGTTTATGTCAGATACGAGCTTTTTTGGATGCCTTCGCACAATGTTACTCTACTTTGAACCCTAGACATTGTATTTGGACTTATGCTGGTTTACCTATATACTGGTAGATGTTTTATTTTTCTCTGTTTATGTTTATCCATTAATTCGCCTAAGTAGTTTACGGCAAAGATTAAAACTTGGTATGTTCACAGCAATCAAGCCTGTGGATATAGCAAGGAAAAGTGAAGAACATTGATTTCGTTGTGTGTAAAAACTCTCATGGGAAGTTTCATGTGTCTTGTACAGTGTGTCTTTTTCCCATACATGGATCAGAGGGGACATGAATTTCTCTTCAGTTCACTAATAACGTCAAATATATTAATTCTTATAGCAATAAGCCAATGTGGCTTACCAGTTTTTATTTCACTCGATCTACATAAATCTTTCACCGGTACCTATAATACTTTGGACAGGTAATAAATTCAAGCAGACCAAGCTGGACACTGTAACAATATCTCCATTTACATATTCTGACCCATACAGTGCCATCTATTGATCAATTTTCAGAATATTTTTTTTTCTTCTGCCACACGTTTTCCCTCTTCTCCGATAATATTCCGTTGCAATTTAACATCATTCCGACCAGTGGTGTTATTTCTACAGCATTTTTAAAGTTTAACTTTAATTTTAATCACACTGTATATCGTATGCAAAACTGTCACGGGGCAAAATATCTATTTTGTTTACTATAATGACACAATCTGCGGCAAAGAATCTCACTTCAAGCGACAGCATTGACACATAATAAGTGGTACAGAATATTTATTTTCAGTAGTGTCATGGAGATGACCGAAGCGGCTACAGTTTCTTGCAGTGTTAGTCTGAAGTGGCGCAATTGGATTTCTCGACTGAGTACTATTGAAAATTGTTTAGAGTTCCGTTGGGAGTACTATCTGCTGCCGAATCACGACACTAGAAATTGCATTGATTATTATGGGGTCGAACTTGGTTCAGAAAGTAGCAATTTTAAGTTCCCATTACAGTTGCATTGTAGCAAATGTCAGAAACGAAAAAGTATAAGGAAAAACACGTGGACTGATAATTCTAAACTGACAATACAGCAGAGCATCGTATTGGTTACTTGGTGGATTAAAGATAACATACTGAAAACGACATTATCGGAAACTGGATTCTTGATTAATACCGTTTGTGACTATTATGGTTTCTGTCGAGAAGTGTGTTATGTAATTGTGACTAATGAAGGGGACAACAGGTGTGTCAACAAGAGTGGAAATAGATGAGTCGCAAGTAACTCAAAAATATAGTAAAGGACGACTTCTGAAGAAAGAAACTGAACAGATCTGGGTGTGTGGAGGCACAGAAAGAGACTCAAGAAAATGTTTTATTGTGAAAATTTATTCCAGGACCAAACAAACTCTAGTGCCTCTAATTAAGAATTCATCTTGCTAGGCACCAAAGTCATTACAGATAGATGGAAATCTTACAACACTCTGAAGGAAGAGGGATTTCACCACAGGTTTGTAAACCATTCTGTTGAATTCATGTCTTCTGATGACCTGCCTCTACACACACAGAACATCGAGCGATTATGGAAATCCCTGAAATCACCCATCAAAAGAAAAGGACGACTGGGAGACCGTGATGAACTGCATGTTTTTCAATACTTCTGCTTCCACAGTTTAAATTTACACGGTATAAAACTTCCCCGAGAGACTTTGCCAATTTTCTTAAGAGATATTGTTGAGAGTGTACCCCAGCTATGGGAAAAAAGGACATCTACCAGCAGTATACACATCATACAAAAACCATTAAGAATAAATGTATTGTGACGTAAATTGAGAATTTAAAAATCCATAAAAAAACTCTGCTGCAAGATGTACAGTTATCTATTTTACAAAGCACTCTTACTGCTCACCTCTGCTGAATAAATAGAACATTTACTTTTGGTGCCATGCCCTAGAAGATTATCCAATAGAGGGAAAATGTGTAAAATCAGCCAACATTTCATCTGTGGTTCAACTCAATGAGATATACTTCAAATAGCAAAATATACTGAATTGAGTTTCTTGATTAATTTGTGTATGTTATAGCTCCACACTCACTTGTTATTCAACTTGGGCCCAAAAATTTTATGCAGGTTTCATTTAATGATTGGCTATTAAAGTCTATTTTTGGTGCTAAAATGTTATTTTTGATTGTCTGAAATTGCATAACATGAGTCATGAGATTAAAACTTAAGATGGGTGGTGCAAACCACTTGAAAGCCTGTTCAGTTATCTGAGTTGTGTCTGGTAAGGTTGAGCCTGGTAAGTTAATTAGACTGCTTTTGTTGTAGGGAACATTACAGTATTTTTAGCTGGCCTTCAGAATCACTAGAAAATAATTTATGGAGGTTATGAACAACAGCGAACCCAGTACTGATTTTTGTGGGACCCTACATGTTACATTCCCTCATTTCAAGGTCACTCTCATTCCAGTGACAGCCTATCCTAGACATACACTGCTTTCTGCTAATGAAGGTTAAGACTCCATGCAATAGGATGTATCATTTACTGCCATAATATTAGTTTGCCAGGTAGAATTTTGCAGTATATGCAATCTAAGCTTTTGGCAAGGTTACAGAATAGGATAATTTTTCTTGTTTAGCTCAGATAGGACTTTCATTAGTGTGGTCTTTTAGAGTTTTCTCTTCGGAGGTTGCTTTATAAGAACCAAAGCTACAGAGAATTAACAACTTTTGCTCAGATAAAAGAGTATTCTACCATAGGTTACCTTCTAAAGATCTGATATGCCTATCACCTGTTTTACGGACAGTTGTTACTACAGTATATATTTACGTATGTCAGGAAACATGCTCTGAGTAATGGACTGATTACAAATATTAATCAATGATATTCTACCCAGTCAGCAGAATATTTTAATTACTCTACTAGAGACACCATTCTTGCCAGCAGCATTATTACCTTTTAGCTACTCAATGAATTTTGTAATCTCCTTTTGTGTTGTATTATACTATTGTCTGTACAATTAAATCTAATGTCCCTGTATTTGGTTCTTTATTATGTATTTAGTCTTACTGCCGTTGGTGGGGAGGCTTGCGTGCCTCAACGATGCAGATAGCCGTACCGTAGGTGCAACCACAACGGAGGGGTATCTGTTGAGAGGACAGACAAACGTGTGGTTCCTGAAGAGGGGCAGCAGCCTTTTCAGTAGTTGCAGGGGCAACAGTCTGTATGATTGACTAATCTGGCCTTGTAACATTAACCAAAACAGCCTTGCTGATGTGGTACTGCGAACAGCTGAAAGCAAGGGGAAACTACAGCCATAATTTTTCCCGAGGGCATGCAGCTTTACTGAGAGCTGCAGCAAACCAGTCTCAGGACTGAAGACCACAGCAACAACAACAACAACAGCAAAAATACATTATAACATGTTCATAGTATATTTTTTCTACAAAAATTTAGCTATTATTTTATAGATTATAATATCATTTCCAAATAGCAAATTGTTGGCAGTAATTGATGGCTGTTGGTTAAGGAACCTTTCTGGTAACTGAACTACTGCCTGCAGAAGAAACACACGGGTAGAATCTCCAACCGATGTTACACTACACTCATAACATGGGGGTTCAATAAACCTGACTCAATACGAATGACTAGAAAATGAGGAGTGGTTGAATATCATCCTTATTAGAAGAGTTATTTGTCTTGTTTCCTATAAATAAAATAAAACAACATTGTGCAAGTATTTAATAACTATGCAATTCACACTTAAGTGCTTGGCAGATGGTTCATCGACCATTTATACACTCTTCCTCAACTGTTTCACACACTAAAAGCACAGGAAAACTAAAACTTACATCCTTCTGGGCAAACTCTTATTTTATTGCAAACCCATTTCTCGCTATGTAGGTGAGTGTCAACAAATATTTTCGCATTAGGAGGAGATTGTAGACCGAAATTTCATGAAAAATTCTTGCCACATCATGAAATGCCTTTGTTTTAATGAGCGACACCTAAATTCTTATCATACCCATGGGACACTTGCCCCTATTTCACAACAGTGCAAAAGAAACTGCCTTCTTTGAACTTTTCAATGTCCTCCGTCAATCTTATCTGGGTGGTTGGTTTGTAGATTAAAGGCACTAAACTGCAATGTTTTCAGTCACTTGTTCCTTAATCACACAGGTCTCGGGTTAAAACCATACCCCAAAAAATCCTACCACATGAAATCTCGGGAAGGAACAAAATGCGTAAAACTACATGTGAAACTACAATCAAGCAGTGAACAAAGTATCAAGCCAAAACTGAAAACATTAACAAAAACGGAAAAAGCGGAAAAGGTGTTATAACAATATATCAGATGACCTCGGCTGGCTGATCACAAGAATAAAAAAGGATGAACCAGCCACTCTACAACACGCTAAAATTCCCACCCTAAAAACACAAGGCAAGAGAAACCACAGATGGTGAAAAGACGAACAAGTCTAAGAGACAATACCAGAGGGAGCAAGGAAGAATTAAAATACAAGTAGGGTGAGGGCCAGAAAGATGAGGGCATGGCAATCTTAAATAGAATGATAAAAATGCCCTTCATGGAAAAAGCTATGTTAGCTGTTCAGGCATTGCCACCTAAAATCGAAGGGAGTGCATCAGGGACATTAAAAACATCTGCCATAGGGTGGCTAAATTTGGACAGCCCAACAAGATGTGGAGCTCTGTCAAGTGTGAGCCACAGTGACACTGAGATGGGTCTTCATGATGTAGGAGGTACCGTAACCGTAAGTCAGCCAAGAATGGTAGATGCGGCACTGGCAAAGGACAGTAGAGTCCTTGCGAAAGGCTCGCGTGGAGGACCTCCACACATTTGTCGTCTCCTTCACAATATATATCTTGTTCAGCCGAGTCTGGGAGTGTCATTCTGTATTCCAGAGGTTAAAAACCTTGCAGCATAATACCGACTGAAGATCAGATTCTGGTATGCTGATTTCCAGACACTGTTTACGAATAGCCCCTTTGGCTAGCCACTGAGTTTCCACATTGTTCAAGGACATAAATGGACTCTTGGATGGCGAGGATAACACTGATTGAGAGCTTGTAAGGAATTCAAGGCGAGGGCAGCACTGATTAATAGCTTGTAAGACATTCAAGAAGTCGCTACATATGGCGCAGGAATGGATATGCTCATGAGCATGAGATATGACTAACAGCTCTGCAGTGGAAACACTGCTGCCTTCTGGCAGGGAACGCTGTTCGGTATACCCTGCTTGAGCATAAGCAAACCCAAAGTGAACATCAATCATCAAGCCATCCGTGTAATATACCTCTCGACCCTGACACGCTTCAAGAAGAGAGAGAGAAAGAGGGCGTGGATGGCTGCAGGATGAATTGAGTCTTTTGGGACTTATGCTAGGTCCAGATGAAGCTGTGGTCGGGGTATACACCACATAAATGTATGCGTGTGAACTGGAGGGGAGGGGGTAAGGGAAAAGACTTTAGTTCATTGAGAAGGGACCTGACACAGACTGCAATTGTAATCCCTGATCTGGGCCGCCATTGCGGGAAATGGAGCACTATGTTAGGGAAAAGGAGATGGTAATTCGGAAGTTCAAGTGGGATGCAAATACACGCAGTAAAACTAGCAAGCAGTTGTCGCCTGATCTGCAATGGAGGAACCCCAGCTCCCAAGAGTAGACTGTTCAGAGGATTTGTTCACAAAGCTCCCGTCAGAAGTAACTCCACAGTGATGTATAGGGTCCAGCATCTGCAATACTGAGGGTGTTGCTGAAGCATACACAATGAACCCATAGTCAAGATGGGACTGTACAAGGACTCTGTGCAGGTGCAACAGTGTAGGGTGATCTGCACACCATTTAGAGCGACTCAGGCATCTAAGAATGTTAAGGTGCTGCCAGCACTTTTGCTGACAAAGATGGGGGAAGCCAAGTTAAGCGGGTGTCAAAAACCAACCCTAAAATGTGATAAAGGTCCATTACATTAAGTAGATGGTCATCAAGATAAAGTTGTGGGTGCAGGTGAACTGTACGACGGCAACAGAAGTGCATGACAAGTCTTGGGGGCTGAAAAAAATGCCATAGGTGAGGGTCCCATGACTGCGCCTTTCATACGGTTTGCTGCAGTCAACATTCGGCTACACCAGTAGTGGATGAGCAAAAGAAAATGCAAGTCATCAGCATATAAGAAGGGTGACACTGAGGATCCCACAGCTACTGTGAGACCACTAAAAAGAGAACACTCAGTACAGAGCCTTGCTGGACCCAGTTTTCTTGGATATGGGGTGGACCTGTGTGAAGTTTTGATTCAAAATGTGAAGGTGCGTAGCAATAAAGAGTTCTGTGTAAACATCGAGAGCGGGTCCCGGAGAACTAACTCACGTAATGTAGCGAGGATGTGGTGCTGCCAAGTGGTGTCATAGGATTTCGTCAGGTCGAAAAAGACAGCAGTAAGATGACAATGGTGGGAATGACTCCACGCATATCAAGTTGTCAGTGGTGGAGTGACCTTGGCGAAAACCACCCTGAGATGGAGCCAGAAAGCCCCTAGACTCAAGTAACCAACTGTAAGGGTATACAGATTGCGTACAGCCGTACGGTGTGTTAACACGTGCTCGCCAGCCGATCTGTGTGAAATGATGACAATTTGCTTGGTCAGTAGACGCATGTCCGGCCGCACTGCGACAGGGAGTACGCCACTGGCCGCCGCCCACAGCAGATCATGCCGCACTTAAATGGTTATGAGCTTAAAGGATCCAAGTTCCAGATTAACAAGACGGGCATTAAGACTGAGTGAGTACCAATTTAAGGGTATTCCCCGACCTGGTAAACAACATGTGAAAGCCGATGCAATGAGTCGAAAAGTCAATGTTTGTCGAGAAGAAGAGTTAAAGGCAGCTCAAGAAGATCCGCAATGCAAATGATGGAAAAATGATCAACGTTTTGTCAAAATAGATGGATTATTGTACAAAATCACTAGTAAAGGAAACCGCCTAGTTATTCCAGAAAGCATGAAAGAGCAAATCACGAAAGAGCAATAAGATTCTTTATCATCAGGACACTGCGGTAAAAAAGCAACTAACATTAAAAAAGCTCAAATGTTTTGGTGGCTGAGTCGCAAAGCTGACGTTTTCGAGTTTGTTTCACAATGTGATTCCTGTAACAGATGGAACAATGTAGGAAAAAGTAGAGCGCCATTGCAAGAACTGCCAGAAACAAGTGAACCATTTGAACAAGTAGGACTAGATGTCGTAGGACCGTTGCCTAAGACTAAAGATGGAAACAAATACATATTGATAATCTTAGATCATTTCTCTAGATACCTTCTCATGATACCAATACCTGATCAGAGCGCTGAGACTACAGCTAAAGCTTTTGTAAAAGAATGGATTCTTAAGTTTGGATCACCATTAAGTATAATTAGTGATCAAGGAACGAATTTTATGAGTGAATTACTTACACAGACTTGTAAGCTCATGCAAATAACTCAGTTAAGGACTACACAGCACACCCTGAAGGAAATGGAAGAGTTGAGGAAGTCCACAGAACAATCATTAAAATCGTTAGCCATTATGTGAGTAGCAAACACGACAATTGGGATGTCTGTTTACCGTACTTGGTAAGTTGTTACACTGCCAAAATGCACAGCTCAACTGGCATAAGTCCATATGAGGCCGTCTATGGAAGAAGAATGCATTCACCCTTGGACTTTGCACGATCGACTGCCGGAATCAGCAAGCAAGCTAAAGGAAGCACAGAGGGATGTGAAACAGCGGAATCATCAATCCTTTCTCCAGCAAGCAAGACAACACGACCGCCAAGCAGCAGTGCCACAGTATAGAGTTGGAGATACTGTGTTTCTGAGCAACATGGTGTTAAAGAAGAGTCATGTCAAAAAGTTTAAGAAGTTTTGGAAAGGACCATATCCAATCTTGGAGGTGCTGTCGCCAGTCACTCTTAAGCTCCAACTGCCCTTTCAATCGATTGTCATTCATGTTAATCATGTAAAGCCATTTCTGGGTAGATTTCCTATAGTATCACAAGACGACGAGGACGACTGAGAGGCAGACCTGCTGGTCTCAAACCCAGGAAGCGAGAATCGTGAGGTTGCAGTCCAGACTTCGAGGCCGAGGCATCGTCATGTTCCGAGCGATCCTGTTCCAGACACCCAACAATCTGCTTAAACACGTGTAGTGTGCGAAAGTGCAATGCGTGTGTTTATTTCAGCCATGTGCATATGTGAATGTGTCGTGATAATTTAGTATTGAAGCTAGTGCACAATTGAAATAAACCTTTTATTCCACAGGTTGCCCCAAGAAATTCATTTATTTTAGGTTCATCGTTAACTCTAGTATTTAGAACTAATTAACCATGTTCATTTTTATTCTAATGCTGGCTATGATAGCGTATTCTGCTAATGCTGTAGTAATAGTACCAGAGTACAGGTGTTTTGTTTGAACCACAGTTAGACATGGTAGTTTCAATAAGTAATACAAAACTTGTTCTCCAGTACAATCTGAGTGAAATCCAGCAACAGTTCAATTTTGTAAAGAAGCAAATTGACCAAATTCATTCTGTTAAGGGTTGTTGTTGTTGTGGTCTTATGTCCTGAGACTGGTTTGATGCACCTCTCCATGCTACTCTATCCTGTGCAAGCTTCTTCATCTCCCAGTACTTACTGCAACCTACATCCTTTTGAATCTGCTTGGTGTATTCATCTCTTGGTCTCCCTCTACGATTTTTACCCTCCACGCTGCCCTCCAATGCTAAATTTGTGATCCCTTGATGACTCAGAACATGTCCTACCAACCGGTCCCTTCTTCTTGTCAAGTTGTGCCACAAACTCCTCTTCTCCCCGATTCTATTCAATACCTCCTCATTACTTATGTGATCTGTTCATCTAATCTTCAGCATCCTTCTGTAGCACCACATTTCGAAAGCTTCTATTCTCTTCTTGAACAGACTATTTATCGTCCATGTTTCACTTCCATACATGGCTACACTCCATACAAATCCTTTCAGAAACGACTTCCTTACACTTAAATCTATACTCAATATTCACAAATTTCTCTTCTTCAGAAACACTTTCCTTGCCATTGCCAGTCTACATTTTATATCCTTTCTACTTTGACCATCATAATTTATTTTGCTCCCCAAACAACAAAACTCCTTTACTACTTTAAGTGTCTCATTTCCTAATCTAATACCCTCAACATCACCCGACTTAATTCGACTACATTCCATTATCCTCGTTTTGCTTTTGTTGATGTTCATCTTATATCCTCCTTTCAAGACACTGTCCATTCCGTTCAACTGCTCTTCCAAGTCCTTTGCTGTCTCTGACAGAATTACAATGTCATCGGCGAACCTCAAAGTTTTCACTTCTTCTCCATGGATTTTAATACCTACTCCGAATTTTTCTTTTGTTTCCTTTACTGCTTGCTCAATATACAGATTGAATAACATCGGGGAGAGGCTACAACCCTGTCTCACTCCTTTCCCAATCACTGCTTCCCTTTCATGCCCCTCGACTCTTGTAACTGCCATCTGGTTTCTGTACAAATTGTCAATAGCCTTTCGCTCCCTGTATTTTACCCCTGCCACCTTCAGAAATTGAAAGAGAGTATTCCAGTTAACGTTGTCAAAAGCTTTCTCTAAGTCTACAAATGCTGGAAATGTAGGTCTGCCTTTCCTTAATCTTTCTCCTAAGATAAGTCGTAAGGTCAGTATTGCCTCACGTGTTCCAACATTTCTACGGAATCCAAACTGATCTTCCTGAAGGTCGGCTTCTACCAGTTTTTCCATTCGTCTGTAAAGAATTCGCGTTAGTATTTTTGCAGCCGTGACTTTTTAAACTGATAGTTCGGAAATTTTCACATCTGTCGACACCTGCTTTCTTTGGGATTGGAATTATTATATTCTTGAACTCTGAGGGTATTTCGCCTGTCTCATATATCTTGCTCACCAGATGGTAGAGTTTTGTCAGGACTGGCTCTCCCAAGGCTGTCAGTAGTTCTAATGGAGGTCTCTCTAATTTTCCTGTAGGCAGTATCTATCTTACCCCTAGTGATATGCGCTTCTACATCCTTGCATTTGTCCTCTAGCCTTCCCTGCTTAGCCATTTTGCACTTCCTGTCAATCTCTTTTTTGAAATGTTTGTATTCCTTTCTGCCTACTTCATTTACTGCATTTTTGTATTTTCTCCTTTCATCAATTGAATTCAATATCTCTTCTGTTACCCAAGGATTTCTATTAGCCCTCACCTTTTTACCTATTTGATCCTCTGCTACCTTCACTATATCATCCCTCAGAGCTACCCATTGTTCTTCAACTGTATTTCTTTCCCCCATTCCTGTCAATTGTTCCCTTATGCTCTCCCTGAAACTCTCTACAACCTCTGGTTCTTTCAGTTTATCCAGGTCCCATCTCCTTAAATTCCCACCATTTTGCAGTTTCTTCAGTTTTAATCTACAGTTCATAACCAATAGATTGTGGTCAGAGTCCACATCTGCCCCTGGAAATGTCTTACAATTTGGAACCTAGTTCCTAAATCTCTGTCTTACCATTATATAATCTGTCTGAAAACTGTCAGTATCTCCAGGCTTCTTCCATGTATACTTTCACGATTCTTGAACCAAGTGTTAGCTATGGTTAAGTTATGCTCTGTCCAAAATTCTACAAGACGGCTTCCTCTTTCATTTCTTAGCCCCAATCCATATTCACCTACTACGTTTCCCTCTCTCCTCTTTCCTACTACCGAATTCCAGGCACCCATGACTATTAAATTTTTGTCTCCCTTCACTATCTGAATAATTTCTTTGATTTCATCATACATTTCTTCAATTACTTCATCATCTGCAGAGCTGGTTGGCATATAAACTTGTACTACTGTAGTAGGCGTGGGCTTTGGGTCTATCTTGGCCACAATAATGCGTTCACTATGCTGTTTGTAGTAGCTTACCCGCACTCCTATTTTTTTTATTCATTATTAAACCTACTCCTGCATTACCCCTATTTGATTTTGTATTTATAACCCTGTAATCACCGGACCTAAAGTCTTGTTCCTCCTGCCACCGTACTTCACTAATTCCCACTATATCCAACTTTAACCCATCCATGTCCGTTTTAAATTTTCTAACCTACCTACCCGATTAAGGGATCTGACATTCCACACTCCGATCCGTAAAAGCCAGTTTTCTTTCTCCTGATAACAACGTCGTCCTGAGTAGTCCCCGCCCGGAGATCCGAATGGGGGACTATTTTACCTCCGGAATGTTTTACCCAAGAGGACGCAATCATCATTTAACCATACAGTAAAGCTGCATGCCCTTGGGAAAAATTACGGCTGTAGTTTCCCCTTGCTTTCAGCCGTTCGCTGTACCAGCACAGCAAGGCCGTTTTGGTTAGTGTTACGAGGCCAGATCAGTTAATCATCCAGACTGTTGCCCCTGCAACTACTGAAAAGGCTGCTGCCCCTCTTCAGGAACCACACGTTTGTCTGGCCGCTCAACAGATATCCCTCCGTTGTGGTAAGGTCCATGGATCATGGCGGGTGGGTTAAGGGTAATGATACAATTTTGGAAATGGGTACATCTTGGTATAATATCTGAATCACAGCCAAAATGCAGGTAGGGTCTACATCTCTTAATTATGAATCGTCTCCCAAGAGATGATTGCCCTAGAATTTTAATGCATTTTTATCATCCATTTCTTAAACGATGTTCTGAAGGTATAATTTTCTCATTTAACTCCACCCTTGATGTCACATTTACATGTAAAAACTATGATACACCTGAGTTAGCCCTTAAACTAAAACTGAACAATAGTGGATTAATCTTTAATGCCACACATTGTGATTTATCATGTGAACTATTTGATATGCCTAGTGTGTTGCCAACTACATTTCATTTCATGCAACTCGACATTTACCATGAACTGGAATGTTATCTGTTTATTACAGTGATTCATACATATGGAAAGCATTCCTTATCAACTTTTTCTGAAGACAATAATTTCATTAATGACATCCATGAAAATGTAATCTCTTCAAATAATGAGTTAAATTTCATTGAAGCAGCAAATAGAATTAAGTCCTTCAATTCCTCCAGTAATGTTAATGCTTACTTGATTGTCAGTATTGTGTTTTGTCTTTTGTCAACAGCATTTGTCATTTATGAAATTCTCGTCTTGAAGGCACACTTCTCTGTACCGAATGTTACTGTGTCTGCAAATGAAATATATGTTGCAAATGCCTTCCAATACCACAAATGGCGAAACAGATTCATAACGTCCAGGAGGTCGTTTTGAGCCACCTATGGTTGCTCTTTTTCTCTGGGGAGAGTGATGTAAGGGTCTACAGATTGCATGCAGGCGTACGGTGCGTTAACACGCTCCCATCAGCCGTCCTATCTGGAATGATGACAATTTGCTTGGTCAGTAGACGCACGTCCGGCCGCCACTAGCCGCCGTCCACAGTGGGCAGTATTAAATAGCGCGGCCTCGGGTGCCAATGTGTCTCTTGTCTTAGCTCACAATGGAGCATTTCGATACGACCATAATTAGCCGGTGTTAGGATGTCAGAAACAGTGATGAAGGGTGCGCGTAGCGTGCACGTTTTATAATCTGCCTTTGTTAATAAAACTGTTTTTAACTTACTTCTCGTGTTTGCGTACTGCCGTACCTCAAGGACCCACCACTCACAAATCCAGACAAAATATTCGTGTAATCATCATCCAGGACAACAACACAAACAACCCCCTTATACAACACAGCCACCTGCTCACCATATGTTCGAGCAGCTTGCAAAAAATGTTGGTGAGACTAATAGGACGATAGCTATCTAGTGGGTTCTCACCGGGTTTAAGCACTGGAACGATGACACTTTCTCACCACTGCAACGGGAATTCGTCATCACTCCAGATGCTGTTAAGATGGCAAGTGGATGAACCTTGTAATCTATTGATTGATCTTTAATCATTTGGTGATGGATGTGCTCTGGGCCAGGGGTTGTGTCAGGACAATGTGCAAGGGCAGCGAGAAATTCCCACTCACTGAATGGAACATTATATTGCTCAGTGTGGGCAGGTAGTAAAAGATATGTGATGTCATTCCACCCACTGTTTTCGGGTACGAAAGGTGGGGTGGTAATTCTCACATGCAGAAGTTCAAGCATAATGCTCAGCAAAAAGCTCTGCGATTGCACCTGGGTTGGCACTGACAGCATCACGTGTCAAAATACCAGGCCAAGCTGCAGGGGGCTGATATCCATAAAGGTGTCTGATTATAGTCCAAACCTGGGAAGGAAAGGTTTGTGTTTCAATGGTGGAGACGTACTGTTCCCAGCACTCCTGCTTCCATCTTTTAAGTAGTTGACAGGCCCAGGCACAGAGCCGTTTGAAGGCAACAAGCTGCTCCACTGATGAGTGGCACTTATGAGATTGGAGGGCACACCTACGATCTCTTAATGGCCATTGTGATACCCGGCAACCACCAAGGCACTGTCTTCCGCCAGGAGCAACTTGAGGAACAAGGGCTGCAGAAACAATGGTGGTTGTAACGTTCTGGATCACCATATTGATGTTACCAAGCAACAGAGATCCAACGGTGTTAGCAGAAGCGAAATCGTACTAATCAGTCTTGGGCAAGTGCCCATGTGAGAGACAGGAAGAGTGGAAAGTAGTCTACCACACAAGCTGTCGTTGAGCTCTCCAGTTAACAGATGGTAGAAGGCCAGGAATGAAAACTGAGAAATCAATGGCCAAGTGTGTGCCATGTGCCAAAGTGAAATGAATGGGGGCACCTGTATGTATTAGGCAAAGGTCGAGTTGAGTCAATAGATTCTTGTCATCTTTACCATGGCCAGTAATCTTGGTTCCGCCCCATAAAGGGTTATGGCCGTTGAAATTACCCGAAACTAGGAAAGGTGGGGGAGTTGAGAAATTAGTGAAGCCAATACATTTCGTGATACTTCACCATCTGGAGGCATCTACATGTTGCAGATGGTGATTTCCTGCATTGTCCTCACCCTGATAGCCACCGCATCTAAAAATGTTAGAAGGGGCAGGTTCACTATGGACAGAGGTATGGACATACATATACATACTCTACCTGACAGCCTATTACAGTCAATACAATTTTTGTAATACCCCGATAGCCACAAAGGGTGCAGTTACACATTGCTGGAAACCAGGTTTCCTGAAGGGCAATGCCGAAAGCAGGTGTAATGCTTAAGAGTTGTCATATTCAGCCAGCTAGAGGAAAAAACCACTGCAATTCCATTAGTGGATGACACTTTCTGTAGTCTGGGATGGCATGAAGGGACCAAGGAGGCAGTTTACGTTTCAGGGTCATCCGTGGCCACTGGCTGAGTGTTAATACCTATGACCATCGCTGCTCAGGCATCAGCGAAATCTAGGTCCAAGAGGGATGCTAAATTATCCACCTCATCCTGAGACGCAGAACTGATAAGGAGCTGTGATTGGGAGCCGCTGGAGCTTCTTGTTCCTTACCAGACTACTTACGCACATGTCTGCCCTCTCACTTCTCTTTAGGGACTTGCTGGGAGGGCTTCTCTGAAGTAGCTTCAGGTACAGATAAAGACCGTGAAGCCCTACGGTCAACAGCTTGCTGTTCCTTATCCAGTAGGGGGGAGGGGGGACCAATGTCCCTGGAATTTGGATTGGGAGGGGGGGGGGTGTGAGGGTAGTAGGTGGGGGATGCAGGCACTGCTAACAAAATAGGTACTTTGGGAGTAACGGAAGTAGTAGTACCACCAAACGTAAAGGGGGGGGGGGGGATGGTTGGTTGGTTTTGGGGAAGGAGACCAGACAGCGAGGTCATCGGTCTCATCGGATTAAGGAAGGACGGGGAAGGAAGTTGGCCGTGCCCTTTGAAAGGAAGCATCCTGGCATTTGCCTAGAGCGATTTAGGGAAATCACGGAAAACCTAAATCAGGATGGCCGGACACGGGATTGAACCGCCGTCCTCCCGAATGCGAGTCCAGTGTCTAACCACTGTGCCACCTCGCTCGGGGGGGGGGGGGGGGGGGGGATGTCAAGTGGCCCTGAGGGCCCACTGTACAATGCAGAGACGAGACCAACATTGCCATAGAGGGTGATGGCATTAGCTTCAGCATAGGAGGATGTCAATCGAACAGGGTTCAACCGGTCGTATTATTTTAGCCTCTTGGTAAGTCAGCCTGTCCAGGGTCTTGTACCACATAATTTTTCTTTCGTTTCGAACAACCATGCACAGTCCGGTGAGCCAGGTGACTATGCTCTCCACAGCTGTCACAAGTGGGAGGAGGGGCACATGGAGTATTCAGATTCATTGGATGTCCGCAATCTCTACACATGGTGCTGGATCTGCACTCTGAAGACATGCCCAAATTTACAGCGCTTAAAGCACCATACAGGATGAGGGACATATGGTTTTACATCACAATGGCATACCATCACCTTGATCTTTTCAGATAACGAATCACCCTCAAAGGCCAAGAGGAAGGTACTGGTAGCAACATTGAATCTTTTGGTCCCCTATAGACGTGCCGTATGAAGTGAACACCCCGTTGTGCTAAACTGGTGCATAGCTTGTCAGACTGCAATAGGAGGTCTTGATGAAAAATAATCCCATGGACCATGTTTAGGCTTTCTTGAGCAGTGACTGAAATGGGAATATCTTCCAGCTTGTCACATGCGAGTGGCACCCATGACTGGGCTGTGGATGCTGTGTTAATCAGGACTGACCCATTTCTCATTTTGAACGGCACCACCACCTCCCCAAACGTATCCTCCATGTGTTAACACAAAAGAGACCTTGTACCCAGAAAGGAGTAACCTTCGGTTCTTCTGCAAACTAAATATTGAGGTGAGTATGGCTCTCTTGATTCTGTAGCCTTATGTACCTCTCTTCCCACAGTGTGGTTACGGAGGGGAACAACTTGGGGTCATACTTCTCAGCAATGAACTCTAGCCTTCCTTTCTTAGACTCTGGGGCCATTCAGCCATCAGCAAAAGACAACTTGGCCCATTTCATTGTGGGTCATCTCCGGCCAGGGGCTCTCCTCACATGCGACACCCAGCCACAAAAAGATGGCTTCTACTCCTTAGCATACATGGGGAGTTTGGAGCTCGAGTGTGAGCAGTGCAATCCTTGTGTTGTCAGGGGGCTACAACCAAAGGGGGTACATGACTCCTCCATGATGGACTGGCTACCGCACTGGATACTGGGTGCAGAAGATGACAGTGGATACCTGATGTAGATGACGCATCCCGTACGGTGTCCTCGCCTAAATAGCTGGATGACGGGTGCAGTTGCAGACCCATGACCATATTAGGTGCAGAAGGTCTCAGCATACCGTGGATACATGGTGCACCATGTAAGGTGTCCTTTCCCAAATGGCCCACACTTCTGTAGAATTTAGAAAGCTGGAGATAAAACTCTAAGAAGGGACCATAACTGATGAGGCTGAAAAGTAGGTGTGCACGTCGCACCAGTGTCTAAGAAGGGTAGTAGGAATAATCCATCGAACTACATACCTTTATCATTGACGTCTGTTTGCAGTAGGGTTTTGGAGCATATACTGTATTCAAACATGAATCACCTCAAAGGGAACAATCTATTGATACGTAATCAGCATGTTTTCAGAAAACATCGTTCTTGTGCAACGCAGCTAGCTCTTTATTCGCACGAAGTAATGGCCGCTATCGACAGGGGATCTCAAGTTGATTCCGTATTTCTAGATTTCCGGAAAGCTTTCAACACCATTCCTTACAAGCGACTTCTAATCAAGCTGCGGGCCTATGGGGTATCGTCTCAGTTGTGCGACTGGATTCGTGATTTCCTGTCACGAAGGTTGCAGTTCGTAGTAATAGACGGCAAATCATCGAGTAAAACTGAAGTGATATCAGATATTCCCCAGGGAAGTGTCCTGGGATCTCTGCTGTTCCTGATCTATATAAATGACCTGGGTGACAATCTGAGCAGTTCTCTTAGGTTGTTCGCAGATGATGCTGTAATTTACCGTCTAGTAAGGTCATCCGAAGACCAGTATCACTTGCAAAGTGATTTAGAAAAGATTGCTGTATGGTGTGGCAGGTGGCAGTTGACGCTAAATAATGAAAAGTGTGAGGTGATCCACATGAGTTCCAAACGAAATCCGTTGGAATTCGATTACTCGATAAATAGTACAATTCTCAAGGCTGTCAATTCAACTAAGTACCTGGGTGTTAAAATTACAAACAACTTCAGTTGGAAAGACCACATAGATAATATTGTGGGGAAGGCGAGCCAAAGGTTGCGTTTCATTGGCAGGACACTTAGAAGATGCAACAAGTCCACTGAAGAGACAGCTTACACTACACTCGTTCGTCCTCTGTTAGAATATTGCTGCGCGGTGTGGGATCCTTACCAGGTGGGATTGATGGGGGGACATCGAAAGGGTACAGAAAAGGGCAGCTCATTTGTATTATCACGTAATAGGGGAGAGAGAGTGGCAGATATGATACGCGAGTTGGGATGGAAGTCATTTAAGCAAAGACATTTTTCGTCGCGGCGAGATCTATTTATGAAATTTCAGTCAGCAACTTTCTCTTCCGAATGTGAAAATATGTTGTTGAGCCCAACCTACATAGGTAGGAATGATCATCAAAATAAAATAAGAGAAATCAGAGCTCGAACAGAAAGGTTTAGGTGTTCGTTTTACCCGCACACTGTTCGAGAGTGGTATGGTAGAGAGATAGTATGATTGTGGTTCCATGAACCCTCTGCCAAGCACTTAAATGTTAATTGCAGAGTAATCATGTACATGTAGACCTCATATGACAGGCAGGAATACCTTGGGTCTATTCTAACCGCCGAACTCACTGGGAGTAACCTTAATCCAGTAAGGATTCCACATGGCACAACAATATTCTAGTGGAGGATGGAAAAGCATAGTTTGAACAGCACCCCAAACTTATCCTCCAGGTTTTCAACAACAGAGGCTTTGTAACCAGAAAGCAGTGGATTTACTGCATGTTTCAAGTGTTCGGGGGAGGGGGAAGAAGAAGAAGAAGAAGAAGAAGATAGATGATCCCCACGCTATCCATTATTTAGGGTCAATTGCCACTTCTTGCACCATACAGACATCTTGCCTAAATAATTTTGTATGTGGTTTTGATCCTCTGATGATTTACTAGACAGTAAATGACAGAATCATCTGCAAACAATCTAGGAGGGCTGCACAGGTTGCATCTTAAAGCATTCATATGGGATTAAGCATATAGCACTTCCTTGGGGAACGTCTCTGTCACTTCTGTTTTACTCTATGACTTTCTGTCAATTATTCTGAACTGTGGCCTTTCTGACAGAAAATTGTTAAATCCAGTCACACAACTGACAAGGGAATCATGTCAAAATCTGACTGGAAATTTCTATACAAGGAGGATACACTGAAAGAAACACAATGTCAAAATTTAGCTGGTAAGGCGACACTACAAGTACTCTTTTTTTCCTCAATGTTGAAAATTACCAATTTTGTAGCTTGCCATGTAGCAGCAGACTTCTACACCCCTGCAATAGCTATAACAGATAGTGCACATGCTACTGGGCAGGTATATAAACCTCACTATAGGCACATCAGTAAACAGATAACATCGCACAACGTGATCGTAATTTTGTAAAGTGAATTTCATTTTCTGTTGATAGCTTCTCTCACAACTGTTCACATTTACTATCATTCAAATTTGCAACTCATTTAATATCCATAATTAGCAACTGCCTTTGCATTATCCTCAAGTGTTCATGATGGAGATAAAACTGAAGTAATCTTATTTGTATTTCCTTTGTATATGCTTGCCATTAGCTTTTTGTGCTTATTCTAGAGTTTCACAGTACGGTGGTATCCAAATAATGCTTTTAACCTTGCGAAGATTTAATATAAAGAACATGGTATGCATGACCTGAGGTTTTCCCAGCGTACAGAAAACTTTAAAATTTCTCGGGTATTCAGCCAGGTAGAAACGTCCAAAAGGCGCAATATTTCGGCAAGCTGACTTCTTGCCATCTTCAGGCATTCTTGGAGTCTGATTGATCTCTGATGGATGGAATTTATATAATCTCCACTCCTCTCCGGCAGCCTCCGTATGGCCACTTCCAAGCGGTCCGCGGCCAGTGGTGGGGGAAGGGCGGTGCCCCATGACAGATCATGGGCCGCAGTCCTTCTGCAGCCACAATTGCTTCCATAACAATGCTGTTCGGTGATAATGCTTCTTCTTCTTCTTCTTCTTCTTCTTCAGGTGTTCTGACAGGAGCGGATTTCCGTGTACACTGTCGTCGTGTTTTTATCATACTCAAAGCTGGATCCCAAGCCTTGCTTAACTGGAAACTGCTGTCTTTATTTATTAGTTCGTAATGCAGCTGGATCTCCACTGCCTTCTTGAGGCTACAGTCCCAGAAGGTGTTCGATTGCTGTAACACCTTTGTGCCATCGAAGTTCATGTCATTTCCATGTGAGATGCAGTGCTCTGCCACGGCAGACTTGGCCGGCTGTGTGTTGTCTGCATGGCGTTTATGTTCACTACATCTCTCCTCTACTGTCCGGATGGTCTGGCCTACATGCATTTTCCCGAACTGGCAAGGGATGCTGTAAACTCCCGGTTCCCAGAGTCCTAAGTCGTCCTTGACTGATCCTTATAATGTTATCGTTTTGGATGGAGGGCGAAACACACACTTGACATTGTGTATTCTGAGTATCCTGCTAATGTGTTCGCAACGTATGGTATAATCGCAGTCGCAACTGATTTTTCTTCATCCTTTGGTCTTAAGGTGCACTTTATCCGCCGGCTGTTGTAACTGTTCATGCGGAATATGACCTGCACGTGCTGCAATTCAGCTGCTAGGCTGTCACAGTTCGAGATTTTGCGTGCTCTGTGCACCAGTGTGATCAGAACACCCTCTCGCTGTGAAGGAGCACGACAGCTGGAGGCATGCAAATCTATATGTGTCGGCTTATGGTAGATGCTGTGTCCTAATGTGCCATCTGGTCTTCGCTTTATGAGCACATCCAGAGATGGAAGCTGAATGTTTTCTTCTACCTCCATTGTGAACTGATATTCTGGTGCAGTGAGTTCAGATGCTGCAGAAAGTCTTGGAGGCGTTGTCGTCCATGCGGCCAGATTACGAATGTATCGTCTACATATCGAAAAAAGCAAGAGGACTTGTAGATTGCCGACTTGAGAGCTGCTTCTTCAAAAGCCTCCAAAACATATTGGCCACTACTGGTGATAGCAGACAGCCCATCACTACTCCATCTGTTTGTTCATATTAGTTCCCATCGAACAGAAAGTATGACGACGTAAGTATGAATCCGAAAACTTTCATTACTGCTAATCCGAATTTTTCTCCTGTGAGGCTTAGGGAGTCTCTTAGAGGTACCTTAGTAAAGAGGGATACCATGTCAAAGTTCACCATGTGGTCTTCTTGGCCCAGTCAGAAGTTCTGGAGCTGCTGGATGAAAAGTGCGGAGTTTCTGATGTGGTGCTGACATTTGCCCACAAAGGGACTGAGCATTGACGTCAGGTGTTCTACTAATTCATATTTTGGTGCTCCAATGTTGCTTACAATCGGATGGAGAGGCAATCTATCCTTATGGAATTTAGGTAGTCCATAAAGTCTAGGAGGTGCAGCTGCTTGTGGACGAAGTTCCTTCACCATCTTATTTTCGAAGGTGTGCTGGACAAGCTCAATAGTTTTCCTTTTCACGCTGTTGGTAGGATCGTCTTCTATTCTCCGTTCGGTGTCTTCTTCTAATAGGTCATACAATTTTTTCTTGTATGCATTACAGGGTAGCAGGACCGTGCAATTCCTTTATCTGCAGGGAGGAAAACAGTCTCGGCATCTTCTCAGCACTGCTTAAGTGCTTTTCTCTCTTCCTTGGAGATATTTGGCTTCGGGGAAGCTGCACTGGTGAGTACACAGCATGTTTCCCGTCGTATTTCCTCTGCAGCGCCACGTGGAAGTGCAAGAGCGGCCTGTTCCACCACACTCATGAATGTTCTGTTGGTAATGTTGTCAGTGTTGGGGCGAAATTCAGCCCCTTTTCAAGTATGGATAAGGTAGTAACGTCAATTACTTTCCCCATACAGTTGACAGTTCTCTGTGGTGGTTTGGCTGAAAGGCATTCGTATTTTGCTGTGTCTGCAGATGGCAGACTGCCAAGCACTGTTGGCTTGAGACCAACTAACTGCATCTACCTACTCCCATGAGTCAGTGGAGAGTGTCAAGGCAAGCTGGAAGTGGAGTGAGAACAGTTCTCTAGACATCTCGTCGAGTCTGCGTCGAGTGTACCGGATCCTTTCCCTGACCAGGGCCAGGCTAGCTCTTCTGGTGATCCGGTTGGCGGCTGTGGTTCTGATATAATGAGTGATGACCTTCGCAAAAGGCAGTATGATTTGCTCCTCTCGGCATCTCAGTAGAAAGACAAGGGAGGTCAGTAGGCACACCTCCTCGTCCCGGAGCTTGTCCAGCTTGTTGATTTCGTTGTGCATCTCCTCCCCATAGAGGTGCTTGATGTGTGAACTGAGTTGCTTCACTAGACCAAGACTACCTAACTTCTAAGTTATTTGTGTTGGCAGCAGCTCTTAATTCAAACTCTGGCTTGCTTATTTCATCTTGTTTGGATAAAAGAGTTTGGAAAACCTTATTTTGTAACTCCTATTTATTGTAACTGTTGTTAAAGCATTATAATTGCTATCACACAGTGAAGGTATTTATTGTGTCTTGCCACTATTATACTTTACTTATGACTAAAATGTGTCTAGATTTTCTGCCACATTTCAAGAGAGTTTGATAATGGAGACTATTAAAAACATCTCACATTGAAATCCATGTTATATTGAGAGCTGCAGTAAAATTCCTCCAATGTAGAGGATTTTGCACTCCATGCAGGTTTTTTCATTGCTTCTGCAACAGTGTTCTGACCTGTTTTGCATGTTGTTGTTGTGGTCTTCAGTCCTGAGACTGGTTTGATGCAGCTCTCCATGCTACTCTATCCTGTGCAAGCTTCTTCATCTCCCAGTACCTACTGCAACCTACATCCTTCTGAATCTGCTTAATGTATTGATCTCTTGCTCTCCCTCTACGATTTTTACCCTCCACGCTGCCCTCCAATGCTAAATTTGTGATCCCTTGATGCCTCAAAACATGTCCTACCAACCGATTTCTTCTTCTAGTCAAGTTGTGCCACAAACTCCTCTTCTCCCCGATTCTATTCAATACCTCCTCATTAGTTACGTGATCTACCCACCTTATCTTCAGCATTCTTCTGTAGCACCACATTTTGAAAGCTTCTATTCTCTTCTTGTCCAAACTGGTTATCGTCCATGTTTCACTTCCATACATGGCTACACTCCATACAAATACTTTCAGAAACGACTTCCTGACACTTAAATCTATACTCGATGTTAACAAATTACTCTTCTTCAGAAACGATTTCCTTGCCATTGCCAGTCTACATTTTATATCCTCTCTACTTCGACCATCATCAGTTATTTTGCTCCCTAAATAGCAAAACTCCTTTACTACTTTAAGTGTCTCATTTCCTAATCTAATCCCCTCAGCACCACCCTATATAATTTGACTACATTCCATTATCCTCGTTTTGCTTTTGTTGATGTTATTCTTATATCCTCCTTTCAAGACACTGTCCATTCCGTTCAACTGCTCTTCCAAGTCCTTTGCTGTCTCTGACAGAATTACAATGTCATCGGCAAATCTCAAAGTTTTTACTTCTTCTCCATGAATTTTAATACCTACTCCGAATTTTTCTTTTGTTTCCTTTACTGCTTGCTCAATATACAGATTGAACAACATCGGGGAGAGGCTACAACCCTGTCTCACTCCCTTCCCAACCACTGCTTCCCTTTCATGCCCCTCGACTCTTATAACTGCCATCTGGTTTCTGTACAAATTGTCAATAGCCTTTCGCTCCCTGTATTTTACCCCTGCCACCTTCAGAATTTGAAAGAGAGTATTCCAGTTAACGTTGTCAAAAGCTTTCTCTAAGTCTACAAATGCTAGAAACGTAGGTTTGCCTTTTCTTAATCTTTCTTCTAAGATAAGTCATAGGATTAGTACTGCCTCACGTGTTCCAACATTTCTACGGAATCCAAACTGATCTTCCCCGAGGTCCGCTTCTACCAGTTTTTCCATTCGTCTGTAAAGAATTCGCGTTAGTATTTTCCAGCTGTGACTTATTAAACTGATAGTTCGGTAATTTTCACATTTGTCAACACCTGCTTTCTTTGGGATTGGAATTATTATATTCTTCTTGAAGTCTGTGGGTATTTCGCCTGTCTCATACATCTTGCTCACCAGATGGTAGAGTTTTGTCATGACTGGCTCTCCCAAGGCCATCAGTAGTTCTAATGGAATGTTGTCCACTCCCGGGGCCTTGTTTCGACTCAGGTCTTTCAGTGCTCTGTCAAACTCTTCACGCAGTATCTTATCTCCCATTTCATCTTCATCTACATCCTCTTCCATTTCCATAATATTGTCCTCAAGTACATCGCCCTTGTATAAACCCTCTATATACTCCTTCCACCTTTCTGCCTTCCCTTCTTTGCTTAGAACTGGGTTGCCATCTGAGCTCTTGATATTCATACAAGTGGTTCTCTTCTCTCCAAAGGTCTCTTTAATTTTCCTGTAGGCAGTACCTATCTTACCCCTAGTGAGACAAGCCTCTACATCCTTACATTTGTCCTCTAGCCATCCCTGCTTAGCCATTTTGCACTTCCTGTCGATCTCATTTTTGAGACGTTTGTATTCCTTTTTGCCTGCTTCATTTACTGCATTTTTATATTTTCTCCTTTCATCAATTAAATTCAATATTTCTTCTGTTACCCAAGGATTTCTACTAGCCCTTGTCTTTTTACCTACTTGATCCTCTGGTGCCTTCACTACTTCATCCCTCAGAGCTACCCATTCTTCTTCTACTGTATTTCTTTCCCCCATTCCTGTCAATTGTTCCCTTATGCTCTCCCTGAAACTCTCTACAACCTCTGGTTCTTTCAGTTTATCCAGGTCTCATCTCCTTAAATTCCCACCTTTTTGCAGTTTCTTCAGTTTCAATCTGCAGTTCATAACCAATAGATTGTGGTCAGAATCCACATCTGCCCCTGGAAATGTCTTACAATTTAAAACCTGGTTCCTAAATCTCTGTCTTACCATTATATAATCTATCTGATACCTTTTAGTATCTCCAGGATTCTTCCAGGTATACAACCTTCTTTTATGATTCTTGAACCAAGTGTTAGCTATGATTAAGTTATGCTCTGTGCAAAATTCTACAAGACGGCTTCCTCTTTCATTTCTTAGCCCCAATCCATATTCACCTACTATGTTTCCTTCTCTCCCTTTTCCTACTGACGAATTCCAGTCACCCATGACTATTAAATTTTCGTCTCCCTTCACTACCTGAATAATTTCTTTTATCTCGCAATACATTTCATCAATTTCTTCATCATCTGCAGAACTAGTTGGCATATAAACTTGTACTACTGTAGTAGGCATGGGCTTTGTGTCTATCTTGGCCACAATAATGCGTTCACTATGCTGTTTGTAGTAGCTAACCCGCACTCCTATTTTTTTATTCATTATTAAACCTACTCCTGCATTACCCCTATTTGATTTTGTATTTATAACCCTGTAATCACCTGACCAAAAGTCCTGTTCCTCCTGCCACCAAACTTCACTAATTCCCACTATATCTAACTTTAACCTATCCATTTCCCTTTTTAAATTTTCTAACCTACCTGCCCGATTAAGGGATCTGACATTCCACGCTCCGATCCGTAGAATGCCAGTTTTGCATACCATGGGGAATCAGCTCCACCTTATAATTTATTTGGTATAAATATCTCAGCTGTTTTGTATCCACGCCACATCTGGTTCATGCTTAGAAGGTTCTGCTTTTCAAAATAGGTATATTTTTTGCATTTAATTTTGGTGGGTTTTAGATGCAATGTTATTCCGTCTCACTACAACAACACTGTGGTCACTAATTCTTGTATCTGTCAAGATGTTCCCTATTTGCTCAGGATTATCCGTAGCTAAGAGGTCAAGCATGTTTTCGCAACCATTTGCACTTTTAATAGGCTCTGGAACTAATTGCTGATAACAATTTTCAGAGAAAATTAGTACAATTTCAGATGATGTTTTATACATGTATTTTCATCAATATATGAACGGTAGACTCAAGTCGTCACCAACTATAATCTACAAGTGGGGTACTTATTTGAGATGCTACTCTAGTTTTATTTAAAAAATTCAGCAACTGTCAGAGTGGGAGGATCAGTAAAAGAAACCAATTATTAATTTATTCTGATTAAGTATAACCTCTGTCCATACTAACTCACAGAAACTACCTACAGCAGAGCCTTGGTTAACCATCACTTTTGGGACTAGGCAGTGGTCAGAATGCTGAAAACATCAGGTAATCAAAGGAGAATGAAATAAGATAATTTACAGAGCTCAAAATAATGCAATAATCCAAAACTAAGTGAAATATTACGTTTATAATAAACAGAAAATTTTACACACAGAAAATCAATCTAAGAAAGTGTAAAATGCTTTTTGTTTCCATTTCTTAAAGCTCTACTTTGTAGCTGCATCACGCCATTTTGCCCACAATATGTCTGTCTGTCTCTCTCTCTCTCTCTCTCTCTCTCTCTCTCTCTCTCTCTCTGTGTGTGTGTGTGTGTGTGTGTGTGTGTGTGTGTGTGTGTGTAGTTGTTGGCTGTTGCTCCAAGTGTTTGAGGACAGCCTTGAATGCATTCTTTGCTACAGAGTGGCTTCTGCATCATTTGATTCCTCTTGCTCAACATTATATTGTTGCAAAACAAGATCAATGCTCTAGTTCAGCGGGTTGCAGTTGTTTTTGAACAATATTTTAACAGCACTCCTTGTCATCTTCAGGTAATACCTGTAGAATGAGCATCTTTGCTACATTCCACCTCCTATATACTCTTATTACCTCCCCCTCCCCACCCAACAGTCTGATGTACTCTGTGGACTGTGCCGTGCTCAGAAATCGCTGTCGGCCAACACTGTGATTTTAGTTGGCAAATTGCTGGGTCATAAGCTTTGCTGAAGATGAAACCAGTGACTGTTGATCAGCCAGTCAACCACTCTTATTTCAACAGCTCCTTCAGAATACAGTCCCAAAATGAGGAGTTCTGTCTTAGCACTTTTGTTTCTTCATACTTCATGGAGTCCCCTGTAGCCATGCAGTGTTCTGCAACTGAAGATTTCGTTGGTTGCTTAAGCTTGGTGCATCTTCTGTGTTTTTTGCATCTTTCTTCAATTATTGGGGAGACTGTACGGGCACAAGTCTTACCACATTTACATGGAATATGATCAACAACAGATTTACGGAGCCCCAAGACATCTTTCACTTTTCCTAAAGGGCATACTGTTTTCAAGGTGGACAGGAGACACATTAAATGTCACATTGAGACAGGATTCCACCAATTTTGTTTGCTACTTTTCTGACTCCACCCAGCTGGGCACCCGACAACAGTACTAACAGCTGATTTGCCAGGAAAGCCTAAGAAAACACATCAGATACCTCTAGCAGGAGGAGATGAATCAGAGACTTAAGAAGCTGGATAAACGTCATAACAGCAGAGAGCATCTACTCAGCTCTTACACCTTTGATGAGCTGCCGTAACCACAGCACAGTACCAACAAATGCAAGGATCGCCCGTCATATAAAACTGATCTCGAGACTACCAAACAAATCTCCAAGTTTGTACATCTGTCAGCAAGAGAACAGCCACAAAAAGAGCAGCAATGAACCAAATAAATCTCATGGGGAAAAAGAGATTGATAACGCACCAAAATCAGTTCTGGAAAAGGGACTCAGTTTGACACCAACATCAAACGCTATACCTGTTGCAGATTTCACCAGTGTTACAGAACAAGTTATTTCCACCCTCCCCAGTGATGATGTGGAAAACATACATTGGGAAATGTGTTGTGCGCTCACTAGAGCCAACCCACCAAGGGTGAACGTCATGAAAGTGGAAAGAGCTGCCATTCAAAAACTACAGAATGACCCTAAAATAGTCATCCTACCTGTGGAAAAAGAAAATGCCACTGTAGCTCTATTGCTATCAGAACACGATTGCAAAATGTATGACCTATTCGAAGATCCAGCACACACAAAATTGAAAAAAGACCTGACCAACAGAGTGAAGAAGAAGACCACTGAGCTTCTGAACCAGTACCTGCTGAAGGAAATCATCAAGAAGCTTTGACCACAAGCTGCTGCACCAAGTTCTCCGAGTTGTAGATAACTGCAGTAGTAAAGAAATTGCTTCACTACTAGCTTAAAAACAGATAACGTAATAATTGATGGCACGACACGGCATTAACTACATAATGGTTACTATAGTGCTGTATACATTACTACTGCTGCTATTATTAGTGGTTGTTGTCAGACACAAAGCATCAACAGCCTCAAGTTCTCCAATTTCTGCCAGTTCAGAAGCAAGGAGTGTAGCTATCAAGGAATTAGGAACAGTAAGTATAATGCACATATTTTAACTTTGTTGGATTCAACTGGGGTTGCAGTGTGCAGGTCACACACACACACACACACACACACACACACACACACACACACACACACACAAACCAACCAAATAAATAAATATTCATCTTCCATCATTTTAAAAATAGAAGTGTCCCAAGAAAAGTCTTTCATTCTACAGTTTAGTTAGGTACTAAACTTTGTGATAATGACAGACGGCAGGGGAGAGCGGGGGTACTAGCTAATGTCTGTGTGCACTCGGGGGTAATGGTCTATGCCATCAGTGTTTGCAAAAGTTATTGAAAAGGCCGTGTATGTAAGGATAATTGCTCATTCTATATCACATAATTTGCTATCAAATGTACAGTTCGGCTTTAGAAGTAGTTTAGCAACTGAAAATGCTATATTCTGTTTTCTCTGTGAAGTACTCGATGGGCTAAACAAAAGGTTTCGAACGCTTGGCATATTTTTTGATTTAACTAAGGCATTTGATTGTGTTGATCACAAAATACTGCTCCAGAAGTTAGACCATTACGGAATACGGGGAGTAGCTCACAATTGATTCACCTCTTACTTTAGCAACGGGCAGCAAAAGGTCATTATTCATAATGTTGATAACGGCTGTGATTTGGGGTCTGAGTGGGGTACTGTGAAGTGGGGAGGGGGGTCCAGGGATCAGTGTTGGGGCCACTCCTGTTCCTTATTTATATAAGTGATATGCCCTCTAGCATTACGGGTAACCCTAAAATATTTCTATTTGCTGGTGACACTAGCTTGGTAGTAAAGGATGTTGTGTGCAACATTAGCTCGGTTTCAAATAGTGCAGCACATGACTAAGTTCACGGCTTGTAGAAAATAAACTAACGCTAAATCACAGTAAGACTCAGTTTTTACAGTTTCTAACACACAATTCAACAAAACCTGAAATTTTAATTTCACAGAACGGAAATGTGATTAGTGAAACTGAACAGTTCAAATTTCTAGGTGTTCAGATAGACAGTAAGCTGTCGTGGAAAGCCCACGTTCAGGATCTTGTTCGAAGACTTAATACTGCCATTTTTACTATTCGAATGTTATCAGAAGAGTGTGATCATCCGACACGAAAATTAGTCTACGTTGCTTATTTTCATTCGCTTGTGTCATATGGTATTATATTTTGAGGTAACTCGTCCCATTCTAAAAGGACATTTTTGGCTCAGAAACACGCAGTTCCGGCAACAAGTGGTGTAAGTTCACAAATCCCTTGTCAACCGCTGTCCAGTAGTCTGGGTATTTTGACAATGACGTCTAAACATATATATATTCCATAATGACATTTCTTGTTAGCAATATTAGCTTATTTCCAAGAATAAGCAGCTTTCACTCGGTTAATATCGGCAGAAATCAAACCTGCATTTGAATCGGATTTCCTTAACTCTTGTGCAAAAAGGTGTGCAGTTCATTGCTGCATCCATTTTCAATAAGCTACCACTCGAATTCAAAAATCTTAGCAGTAATCCACGCGCTTTCAAATCAGAATTGAAGAGTTTCCTTAAAAAATTAACTAATTATTATTGTATTGTCGATTGCGCTTACTTGAACTTATGGACACTTTTTTCGGGTGCATAAACATTTTATTTTTATCTGTTATTACTTTTATGTTGTAGTTTCATGTACTGACACATTCCATGACCTTGGAGATTTGCTCCTCAATTTGGTCCTACAGAACTTGACGAGTAAATAAAAAATAAATAAAGGTTGGGAACGACCTGTGTCCTATTGTCAGTAACATAGGCACACCAACATACTAGCTGGCCAAATATTTAATGTCAGTATTAAGCCCTTATGTCAGTAAATGTCAGCACCACATCACCAACTCTGTACATTTCATTCAACAGGTGCAAGAACTACATCTCCATGACCAGGACCTTATGGTGGGCTTTAATATGGTATCCCTCTTCACCAGAGTGCCCCACGCTGATTTCCTGAAGTTGATGAGACAGAAATTCAACCTAACAATGACTAATCTCTCTGAATTTGTCCTCACATCAACAATTATCTCTGTTCAGTGGTGACTATTATGAACAAACTAATGGTGTCACCATGGGAAGCCCTCTGTCATCACTTGTAGCAAACTTGTTTGTGGAGGACTGCGAAGAGAAAGCTCTGGAAACAGCTGCACTAAAGCCTACATGATTTTTCAGATATTTTGATGCCACATTGGTAGTGTGGCCACATAGGAATGAAAGACTTGAGGAGTTCCTCTCACATCTAAACACACTGCACCCCAGTATCAAATTCACCATGGAGTCAATCGCAGAATGGACAGGACTTTAGGACAATGTGTGTACAGGAAAGCCACCCACACTGATTTGTATCTACAGGCTGCCAGTTGGCGTCATCCTTCACAGCGTGATGGTATGCTATGTACACTGGTACACAGGGCCTGTGCAATATTGGACAAAGGAAGCCTATCAAGACAGCTTAACCACATTAAGCATGTTTTCAAGAAGGATGAATACAACGAGAGAGAAATTCAATGTGCTTTCAGGCAGTAAGTACAAGCCCAGTAGACAGAAAACAATGATGAACAGAAGATAATGGCATATCTGTCTTACACCGGCAAAGTATCTTACAAAATTGGCACAATCCTGGACTGATGTAACTTTAAATTTGTTTTCTGTCCACCTCTGGGAAAGTGTGTCTATTAGACACGGTGAAATGACTATGCTCCATAAACCAGGTGTTTACCACATGCCATGTAAATGCGGTAAGGTGTATATCTGGGAGACTGTAGGGGCAATCTAAGATAGATGCAAGGAACACAGAAGAGACAATGAACTTACACAAACAACAATATCTGGGGTTCCACAACACTGCATGGCTACAGGGGACTCCATGAAGTATGAAGAAACTGAAGTGCTAAGACAGACCTTGTCATTTTGGGACTGTGTTCTTAAGGAGGCTATTGAAATACAAGTGGCTGTTGGGCTGATGAGCAGGGACACTGGGTTCACCCTCTAGAGAGCTTGGGACCCAGCACTCAGCGAACCAAAATAACAGTGTTGGCCGAGGGTGACTTGCATGCCAGATGCAGGCCACAAGAGTGCAGATGGATCAGAGTTTACATCTAGCATCCAGCAGCCCATTCCCCACCACTCCAATTGTCATGGCATGTGACTGCCAGTAAAGGAATGGGTGGGGAAGGAAGACATCAAAGCAATTCAGAGGCATGCTGCTAGATTTGTTACTAGTTGGTATTATCAACATGCACATCTTTTCGCAAAATGCTATTAATAAAGTTTAGAGAATTGGCATTTGAAGCTGACTGCTGAATGATCCTACTGCCACCCATGTACTTTTCGCATAAGGAGCATGAAGACAAGGTACGCGAAATTACAACTTATATGGGCAGTTGTTTTTCCCCCTCACAATTTGTGAGTGCAGCAGGAAAGGCAATGAACACCAGCGGTACAAGGTACTCCCTGCCATCCACCATACAGTGGCTTGTGGAGTATGTAAATAGACGTAGATATCATGTATGATGTGACAGTGAAGGGGGTGGGGGGGAGGGGAGTGTTTACATCTATATCATCAGTAGGTGATCGCCACTCTCATCTGAGTTCTCAGAGTATTCATGTAACACTTGCAAGAATAAAGGTTTATATGAATAAATTCTGGAAAACACGATAAAAATAACACTAACAACTTATATAAAAAAAAGGATATTTAAATATATAAAATTTGTCTGTTCATCACAATTATTTCACTGTATGCTCTATTCGGGATAGCAGGATAAATTGCTTCTCACCATACAGAGGAGACATCGAGTCGCAGACACAAACAATACAAAGACTACTATACAATAAAGTTTTCAACCAAAAGGCCTTCTTCTGAATGGGAACCCCCCCCCCCCCCCCCCTCTCTCTCTCTCTCTCTCTCTCTCACACACACACACACACACACACACACACACACACACACGAAAAACAATGCTATTACCCTAGCTTTTTGAACTATTAGATCATTCCTAGGAGAAGTGATGGATAGAATTTATAGAAAACTGTGGTCACTCCGACTCTAGGATGAGAGGGACACACCTGTAGTGAGTCCCAGATGGTATATTGGTAAGCCTCAAATATTGTGCTTTAAATGATAGTTTAGTATGTACACCTTTTTTTCTTTTCACGAGTTTATCATCATGTCTACCAGAACTGAAGATACCCAGTACACTTAAATTTCTGTTTTCCTTTATGAAGATTATATGTTGGGCAGATGTTCATGCCAATTTCACAGCATTCAAAATAGTGAATTAGTTGATCAATGAGACTTACACATTGTCACTTTGTTGTTGATGAATGCTTATGGTGAAAATTGCATGACTCCTGCTTGAATGTGCATTCATCGCTGTCGCTCCAGTTGCTCGACATGATGATCCCTAATGAATAAATGGTGTTAGTACACAAAATTAAGAAGAAAGCTAAGCTGTAAGCACTCAAAATTTACTTTAAGCCTAATATTTGCATGTGTGTGAATTTTTTAAAAAAGTATTTTTTAAGTGATTCATAAACTTCTACACAGACGCAGAGAAATGATTTTCTCCAATTACATTGCCTGACAATGTCGAAAGAGTTTAAATACAAAAAACTTTTATATCTTGGTAATGGAAAGAACCATTTCCAAGCTGGTGTTATATAACTAACCCTCAAAAGAAGAATTAGGAAAGTAAGAAAAAAATCATGTAGCCTATACCTGTACGAGGGCTGCAACAGTGCCTTCGAAGTCCGTCACTGGAACTTCTGTCAAATTAGGTATTTTTATAGTTCTTCCATCTTCCCTAATATCGACAACACATCGCATGGGAGCCAAAAGATCAAAAAGTTGTTCTTGGTACAGCTGTAAATAACAAACATTACTGTTAACATAGTTATGATATCAACGAAACACCGATAAGCATATAGGTCAATTTTGTCTCCTAACAAAACCATTTATCCCATTTTTTAACAAGAAAATAACAAGACACAAGGTATTAATAAGTAAAATTTGCACTTTTCAGACCAAAGTGGTTCCACAGCGGAGACAAAGTTTAGAGGGGGAGAACAAACACTAAATGGGGACCAAAAACGTGAAAAGATGAGGTGAGGTAAAAAAAGAAGACGACAAACCTGAGAGAGAGACCAGAAATCAGGATGGTAGTCAGACTGACGTAAGCAAGGATACCGGGAGGGGGGGAGGTGGCACGGGGAAGGTGCAAGGGCAGGGAGAGATGATTATCACTGAAGAACTGTTTTGGCTCAGACATATTTGAAAATAAGTCTCTCTTATGGATGGATCTTCATGGTTCATACTGAATTTGCAAAATAAATATTGTGGACGTTTAACCACTTTAGAACTGTTGGCGGCACAGGTCTCCCACCATGTGGCCTAATTCCACCTTCAGTGGGTCTTGATAGCTGCCAAGAAACAATGCAGCATATGGCCACCATATTGAATTTGAATGATCATCTTGCTATGAGAATTCTATGTCTTTGTGTCACCTATATGACGACAGTGCTTGAAAAATTACAAGTTTTGCGCACACCCGTGAATTACAGCGTCCAAGTAATTTAATTCACTTTTGTTACTTTTCTTGTTGTTCCTTTGATTATAAAGTACTTCATCTCCCCAGTATATTTGCAAGATTTCGAATGATCGTGATTGCAGACTAATCTTTCAACGTATGTTTTATCATTAATCACCTGTTTCACTTATACCTCTTCCTTCCGATAAATTTTAATACTCGCTTCCTCAGATGCTAAACAACAATTATTGTCCGAGTAGATACAAACTGCGTGTATTAACAACACATTCACGAGTTAATGTGTTACGTGTAATTTAAACACGTCAAGTCAATTCATTCTACTCTAGTTACATATAACCCGAAACAACACTTACCTTTCGTATGGGCTTTTAATGCCACTTCTCCCATCATTGCTATATCAATGTCCTTTATGCAAATCTTTCCTTCATCCATGTCTTTCAATGGCACTAGTCATAGTTCATATTAATCTTGTTGCGGTCACAGTTGGTTCAACGCACACTTTCCAGGCATTTTAATCATATATATATAAAAAAAAAAAAAAAAAAAAAAAAAAAAAAAAAAACACATACCAGTTCTGCAGTGTTTCCATAAACACGTGTTACAAGTAGAGATGGCCAATAAATCACAGATTGATACTTTGCCACAGACATTTTCTTGTCACATGTGTAATATTTGGTTAAGAATTCCACATCCATTTCCATTACTGCCAATATATAGTATCTCCTACTACCAGCACTGCAGTAATGAGCTAACATACCGCAAACAGTGACAGGTGCCAGTACTGCAGGTTAATTGTACCCTCACACTATTCTATGTGAGTGGGGTGGGGATAGCTTTACCCCTCTCGCCCTGCACGTCATTCTGTCGAGTGACCCTCATAACTACTTTGGCCTTTGACCTATACAAGGAGTCTTTTTTCACCTTTTTAACTTCGACAAGTTAACTGATTTTTAAGTTTGAGGATAATTGTCAAGACAAAAATAAGGACTTATATGGACTAATTTTAAAAAAGGACAAAAAGCACTTATAAAGACTTTACTGCACTGTTCTTACAGACTGTCCAGGGACATTAATGTCGCCACCTGTCAAAACACTGAATAACAACCTTTTGCTGTGCAAGTCACTGAGACACTTGTAGAAAGAGAATCAATGAGGTTCTGCGAGGTATAACAGCAATGTGGAGCCACGTTTACTCCACTGCCATGGCCAGCAATGAGGTTCTATGCTGCACATGGCCTGATTGAGGTGGTCCCACAGATTATGGACTGGGTTTAAATCTGGGGAGTTTTGTGGTTGGAGGGGTACAGTAACCTCATCCCGGTACTCTTTGAACCACACATCTACACTGCAAGCTGTGTGACACACTGTGCTGGTAGGTGGCATTGTACTGAGGAAATACAAACTGATACACTGTGCCTTCCAGAATGACGTCACACAGGGAATGCCACAAAAACATTCCCAGGCCATAATGTTCCCTCCTTCGGTCTAGACCCTTCTAATATTTTTCACACCACACACACCGGTGGCTATCTGTTTGATTGGGGGGGGGGGGGGGGAGAGAGAGAGAGAGAGAGAGAGAGAGAGAGAGAGAGAGAGAGAGAGAGAGAGAGAGAGAGAGAGAGAGAGAGAGAGAGGAGGAGGAGGAGGAGGAGGAGGAGATTATTCATTCGGAAAGGGCCACCTGTCACCACTTAGTGGACATCCATGTGAGGTACTTGCAGGGAAATTCCAGCCTTCACTGCCGATAAACAGCAGTCAGCATGGATGTGTGAACCAGGCGCCTGTGTGGAGGCCAATAAACAGCAAAATTCGCTGAAGAGTCACTGAGGAGACATTGTTGGCAGTTCCTTGGTTCATCTGGACAGTCAGTTGCTCAACAGTTTCACACCTAGTCACCCATACACATCTATGGCCCATGGTGTATCATTTCCTCGGCACTGGTTTTTTGTAGTTCCACTTTGCAACACACAGTATACTCTAACCACATGGCATGGGAACAGTTTACAAACACAGCCACTTCAGAAATGCTTCCACACTTGGCCTGAAAGCCAATGATCATGCCCTTTTGGCTGACCACTGTTTCCATATTACAGGAATGATTGCACTGATTACCACATCCATCCGACATGCTTCATATACTCTCCACTGTTAGTACTGCCACCTGCCATCTGTGAATGGTTATTGGATGCTTACATCGGACATAGGTGACGGTGACATTAATGAGACTGGACCATGCATTTCTAGAGCACCATTCTGTGTGTTTACTGATGGCAATAATCTCCTGCTCCCACTGTAGGGCTAACCTTTGATGGGAGGAACTGTTTCTGCTATGTTTAAGATTTTGATAGTTTTGTGAGGGTTCCATCAATGGTCCCAGTGGGAAGTGTAGGAAGCATTAGATACATACGTAAGTGTGTGTGTGTGTGTGTGTGTGTGTGTGTGTGTGTGTGTGTGTGTGTCCACAAGAACTCCTTCCAGACCCCTGGACCAAAACGGGCCAAAACTGACACACAAAACCCTTTGTCTGGGAGGCACTATATAGGGAGGATTTATAATAGCTTTGCTCTAATATTTATGGAGATACACAGATGCGTATTTAAGCCCCCGCCCCACTGAGTGCCCTGCACAACAGGTGTGTTGCATGGGGGGGGGAGGAGGAGGAGACAGATGGTAGGGGGGGGGGGCGGCGGCAGAGGACACTTTAGTGGTTCCACCTGCTTTTATTCATCTCATGGGTTGTTGATTGTCCTCAGTGTCCATGTACTGTGTTGCTACACTGGCTGAAAAATGGGTTGTGGATTCCGACACACACTACTGTAAATCATGTAGCCGACAGGTGCACAGTTGTGTTTCGCAGTACTTTAATTTTCACTTCGCACAACCCCCAATATTACACAGCTATATGGCCAGTGCACTATTATGTAACCTTCGATAAGTCTCATTAATAGTTTGCAGGCGAAACTCCACATACTGCTACAATAGTTTCTTGTTGAACATCTACGAGCAGTAAAACCTCACCACAAAGTTCACAGTTCTTGAATAATCAGGTACATATGGAGCAGACACTGTCACTGTTTTTCAGAAGCCTCCTAATTGTTTAACACTTATTCCACAGTTAATTTGAAGCATTGTTGTTGTTCTAACCAGCACAGGTTACTCATCAGAAACTCTGCCTTGGACTGACTGTCTTGTGACCAAAAATCGGGCCCTTATATATCATCACAATAATAGGTGCCGAAACTACACATCGTTCAAAGTGTGATTTACAGAAATTACAATTAAAACTTAACTCATTAAATTAACTGAATACATTGAGGAAAAACAGTTTCTTCTACCTCAAGAGTTAGGCCGAATTATTTGTTTAAATCATGAAATTAACAAATATAGTTACGCAAACAATACTTTTGACAAACTGTTATTTACATTGGAATTAAGGTCTGGCTTTGCTAACGTTTTCAAATAGAGCCAAATAAATACTTTAAAAATACTAGTGTTTCGTCTTACAAATTTTATAATTAGTACAGAATTTATATTTGTTTATACGACAACAATAGAATTTTAGTTATGAAACAATTACCGATTTCACCCTACAATGAAAGAAAGTAACTAGTAATTGTTGAAATAAATTAGAAGATCAATTACATACCTAGAACTAAGCACAAAATCAGATCTGGTGATATATTCTCTAAAACTGAGGGCCAATCTTTCTCTTTCATGGAAATGCAGATTATATTCACTTATGTTAATGATAATTAGTTAAAAGTAACAAAACGAATTTAAGGAGGCAGGTGGCAAAAAAAAGAGGGGAATTAAAATTATCCCAACTTGCTTCATCACAACATGGGCAGGAAAGGGGGGGGGGGGGGCGCTGGAGACAAGCAGTGGGGGGATGGGGAGAAGGGTACTGACAGTGCGAAATATGAGACAGATCAAGAAGGGGGGGGGGAGATGATGTAAGCAATATATGCTTACAAAGTTGTGTTACACACGCTAGTTAATAATACAAGGATAGTTTGAAAACTTCTTCGAACGGAATAGAAAAAGTACTTACATCGTTGAAACGATTTTTACTTTTCAATGTAGTCTCCTTTTAGATTAATGCACTTGGTCCAATGATGTTCCTGTGCCTTGATCCCATCTTGAAAATGAGTTTCCTCCAGGCCTACAAATTAGTTGTAAACCCTAGCTATCAATTCTTCGTTTGAAGTGAATCTTTGTCCACCAAGAAAAACTTTCATTTTTGGGAAGAGATGGAAGTCTGACAGAGCCTTATCAGGTGAATAAGGCGGGTGTGCCAACAATTCATACTTTAGTTCGAGTAATTTTGCAATGGCGATGGCACGCGTGCGGGTGCGCATTGTTTTGATAGAAGAGGACTTTCTTCCTTCACCTGGCCTTTTTTCACATTTTTTGTTGCAATTTGTCCAGCAGGTTAGTATAGTATTCTCCAGTAATTGTTTTCCCAGTGGGGAGATAATCTACAAACAGAATCCCCTTTGCATCCCAGAACATGATGCCATGACCTGTCCCACCGAAGGAATTGGCTTTGCTTTCTTTGGTGGCAGAGAATCAGCATGTTTCCACTGCTTTGACTGTTGTTTTGTCTCTGGGTATAGTAGTGCACCCATGTTTCACCTGTGTTCACAAAACGGCGCAAAAAATATTGTTCCAATACGTACATTCTAATGCATTTTCGATCCAGCATCAAGAGTTGCAGCACCCATCTTGCAGTTAATTTTTTCATTTCTAATTCTTCAGTTAAAATGTGATATATACCCTTTCAAATAATATCTGGCAAGTGTGAGCAGTTTCACGCATTTTCAATCAGCGATCCTCCATGACCATTTTGTGCACTTTTGCAATGATTTCTGGAGTAGTGACACATCTTGGCCGACCACTGCGCAGATCGCCATTTAAGCTCTCCTGACCAAATTTAAATTCATTTGTCCACTTGGCAACAGTTGAATATGGAGGAGCAGAGTCCCCTAGTGTATTCTGGGAATCGGCATGAATGTCCTTTGCTTTAATATCTTTCTTTACGAAGTAGTTAATCACTGCTCGAATCCCTAATTTTTCCATCTTCGCAAATCACCACGCAGGAACAACAAGAGAGCCACGTCACCGCCATAGCTCTCTTTTAAGAGCACTGACATGGCAAGTGTTTACAGCCAACAGTCCAATGAATATCATGTTAACAACTCGTTGCGTTAGTGCTGACCTCTCGCGGTGATTCCAAGAACTTTTCAAACCATGTTCGTAATTTGTAGCAAAGGGCGAGTGAAGCGAAGATGTGAATGCTGCAATGGATGAATTCTACAATTTTTGAAAAATTATGGTTTGCACACAGATGTAGAGTCACTTCATTATGCAACCAGCTTCATTCATGCATACAATCCTCAGGCACACTGCGACAGCTTAATCAAATTTCTGACAATGCATAATCACTATTAAGCACAATCTCACAAACCAACATGTCAATTCAACTCAGGTTTCCATATGATGCTTAATGGTTATTAGGGTTGTCATATATTTTATTATGTCACAATATAACTGAAGATAGTCCATTCATGAAAAACTGGTTATGTGATTGAGCGACAATAGAGCTACGAGCAAACCACTTTTTTTTTAATTCTGGAAACTGTCAACTCCCCTAAATAATTCTACATTTACTTGTTTGTATACAGCTACTCCTTCCACCATCGTATCAGGTCACTGAAGATGGTCTCAATGACAATTTTACACACATCATAAGGGGCCCTTTCAGGTTCTTACAATAGGCTTTGATAATTACGTAAAATGGGTGAATATGTTGGTTTCTTGAACAGCTATGCCAACCGCTGGGTCAAGCAAGACTAAGCATCTCAGTTCAGCAGGTTCTCAATAGTAACCAAAATTCCATTGGATTAAGTTTGTGAATGTGTGTCCAATGGTAGTGTAAGGATACAACTGTTAACCACAATTTGATTTGGGCGAGTACTACCTGTTGGCATGATTTCCATAGCTGTGGATGAAGAGTGAGGGGCGCCGTTCCGCTGCAGATGTTCATAGGGTTGTGGCAGTTTGGGTAGCAGGGCAAGGAGGGAGGAATCCTCATTAAGTGATATCAGGTAGGGGACCAAAGTCCCCAGCACAGCTGTAGAGGTAAGCAGACAAGGAGGGGAGGGGTAGGAGGAGTCTTTCTTAAATAGGAACGGATGAGCTAGGATGGTTGTTGGGGACTAGTCCCTAATAGGGAGACGGAATATTCTTTTTCGTAGTGGATCAAAAGGTTACTTTTTTTGGAGTGGCTTGCTGTCAGCTGGATTGGATAAGGGAGAATCTACTCATTTCTGGCTTCCTGATGTGTTCTACACTCAAATATATTGAACATTTGGTTCTTATGTTTCTCTTGTGATGTGGCAGAGTGGTGGTGGTGGTGGTGGTGGTGGTGGAGAGGGAGACAGGGAGTGAGAGGGAGGGAGACAGGGAGTGAGAGGGAAGACTGGGAGTGAGAGGGAAGACTGGGAGTGAGAGGGAAGACTGGAGTGAGAGGGAAGACTGGGAGTGAGAGGGAAGACAGGGAGTGAGAGGGAAGACAGGGAGTGAGAGGGAAGACAGGGAGTGAGAGGGAAGACAGGGAGTGAGAGGGAAGACAGGGAGTGAGAGGGAAGACAGGGAGTGAGAGGGAGTGAGAGGGAGGGAGTGAGAGGGAGTGAGAGGGAGGGAGTGAGAGGGAGTGAGAGGGAGGGAGTGAGAGGGAGTGAGAGGGAGGGAGTGAGGGGGAGTGAGAGGGAGGGAGTGAGGGAGTGAGAGGGAGGGAGTGAGGGAGTGAGAGGGAGGGAGTGAGAGGGAGGGGGAGGGAGTGAGAGGGAGGGGGAGGGAGTGAGAGGGAGGGGGTGGGGGTGAGAGGGAGGGGGAGGGAGTGAGAGGGAGGGGGAGGGAGTGAGAGGGAGGGGGAGGGAGTGAGAGGGAGGAGGAGGGAGTGAGAGGGAGGGGGAGGGAGTGAGAGGGAGGGGGAGGGAGTGAGAGGGAGGGGGAGGGAGTGAGAGGAGGGAGTGAGAGGGAGGGGGAGGGAGTGAGAGGGAGGGGGAGGGAGTGAGAGGGAGGGGGAGGGAGTGAGAGGGAGGGGGAGGGAGTGAGAGGGAGGGGGAGGGAGTGAGAGGGAGTGAGAGGGAGGGGGAGGGAGTGAGAGGGAGGGGGAGGGAGTGAGAGGGAGGGGGAGGGAGTGAGAGGGAGACAGGGAGTGAGAGGGAGACAGGGAGTGAGAGGGAGACAGGGAGTGAGAGGGAGACAGGGAGTGAGAGGGAGACAGGGAGTGAGAGGGAGACAGGGAGTGAGAGGGAGACAGGGAGTGAGAGGGAGACAGGGAGTGAGAGGGAGACAGGGAGTGAGAGGGAGACAGGGAGTGAGAGGGAGACAGGGAGTGAGAGGGAGACAGGGAGTGAGAGGGAGACAGGGAGTGAGAGGGAGGGAGACAGAGTGAGAGGGGGGAGAGGGAGCGAGAGGGAGTGAGAGGGAGGGAGAGGGAGACAGGGAGTGAGAGGGATGGAGAGGGAGACAGGGAGTGAGAGGGAGACAGGGAGTGAGAGGGAGGGAGAGGGAGACAGGGAGTGAGAGGGAGACAGGGAGTGGGAGAGAGGGAGACAGGGAGAGGGAGACAGGGAGAGGGAGACAGGGAGAGGGAGACAGGGAGAGGAGACAGGGAGAGGGAGACAGGGAGAGGGAGACAGGGAGTGAGAGAGGGAGGGAGGGAGGGAGAGGGTGGGAGAGCGAGGGTGGGAGAGGGAGGGAGGGAGAGGGAGGGAGGGGGAGGGAGGGAGAGGGAGGGAGAGGGAGGGAGGGGGAGGGAGGGAGAGGGAGGGAGGGGGGAGGGAGGGAGGGAGAGGGAGGGAGGGGGAGGGAGGGAGGGGGAGGGAGGGAGAGGGAGGGAGGGGGAGGGAGGGAGAGGGAGGGAGGGAGAGGGAGGGTGTGAGGGAGGGAGAGGGTGTGAGGGAGGGAGAGGGTGTGAGGGAGGGAGAGGGTGTGAGGGAGGGAGAGGGTGTGAGGGAGGGAGAGGGTGTGAGGGAGGGAGAGGGTGTGAGGGTGGGAGAGGGTGTGAGGGTGGGAGAGGGTGTGAGGGTGGGAGAGGGTGTGAGGGTGGGAGAGGGTGTGAGGGTGGGAGAGGGTGTGAGGGTGGGAGAGGGTGTGAGGGTGGGAGAGGGTGTGAGGGAGTGGGGGAGAGGGAGGGAGTGGGTGTGAGGGAGGGAGAGGGTGTGAGGGAGGGAGAGGGTGTGAGGGAGGGAGAGGGTGTGAGGGAGGAGAGGGTGTGAGGGAGGGAGAGGGTGTGAGGGAGGGAGAGGGTGTGAGGGAGGGAGAGGGTGGGTGGGTGGGAGAGAGAGAGAGAGAGGGGGGGGAGAGAGAGAGGGGGGGGAGGGAGAGAGGGAGAGGGTGTGAGAGGGAGGGAGGGAGAGGGAGAGAGAAGGAGGGAGAGGGTGTGAGGGAGGGAGGGAGAGGGAGGGAGAGAGGGAGAGAGAGAGGGCGGGAGGGGGGAGGGGGGAGAGGGAGAGAGAGAGGGCGGGAGGGGGGGCGGGAGGGAGGGAGAGGGAGAGGTGATTCTCACTGAAACTGATATAGTACGCACGGGTCATATCTATGTAGTGGCCGACAGCAATATCCACAGATAGGTACATACATATAACTTGTGGTGTATCGTTGTTCACCACTTCCTCACAATAATATGAAAAATGTGTTTGTGTGTGAGAAAACTTTTTTTAGGCAGTTAACAAGTAGAGAACTTATCACAGTGTGCACGCTGGTTTGATTACTACACAAAGCGGGAGCAAGATGCACAGACACAGAATGTCACCAAGGCGCAATGGTGATTAGAAATCTCCACCTGCTGTGAAGGGGTCATGCTTTAGCATTGCTGCTTGGTGGTGTTTTGGAAGGCAGAAAACAAAGGGCCTTGCCAACAATGGCAACACCTAGAAACAGCTGAAATAAGCTGAAGAGAAATGTCATTCTACTCTGTTCTACGAGTCTGTACAGAGAGGTTGTTCTGATTAATAAGAAATCTGTTTACCAAAGGCAATAACTGTTATATTGGAGCAACAAAATACATACGAGATACTGAAAAACTATTATGACATTTTGTACCTCGAATGCTTAGAAAGTTCTCTTCTAGCCCTCAACCCTTTGCAGACAAAGTAGTCTGCACAGCAAGAATTGGTGGCAGTGCACAGTAGGTCCACTACACGTCAAGAGAAACCAGGTCCACTACACGTCAAGAGAAACCAGGTCCACTACATCAAGAGAAACCACAAAAAGTGACCATCCCAGAAAATGATTAAAGTAAAAAGCGTAAAGGATTGCATCAGGTTGACTGATTATTTAGAAGGTAACATGTCTTCTGGGCTTGGTCCAGATACAGATTCTACCACTGTTACATTCCAAACTAGATAACATGTGGCCAAATTTCATACATTTGAAGCACCTCACAGTGTGTGGTACATAAGGAATTACACCTGAACAGTAAGCTATAATCTTAAATTTATCCAGTAGTAAGTCATCATCAAAATCCAAAATAAATGGTCAGGTGTCTACTTTGTTGTCATTAGGCCTTTAATGGACCAGATAAACGAAATGGGAACCACATTGTTCCAAATTAGCACCTAACTGTTCATCCACCTTAAGTACAAGGTCTGTGTGGAAGAATATACCCTTGACCCTATTTGGGTTACTATAAAGGATAAGCGCAACAAAGAAGACATCAAGTTTGTCACAGATTAACAATGTCCCGCGACTCAGTGAGTGAGGCTGTTCAGCATTTAGTTTATCAAGGTGACCTTGCCATAACTTCACTGTTCCCTTCACAACAAATCTGAGGAGGATTCACTATCAGTTCTGGTACAGCACAGGAATTTAGACACACCTCTCTCCTTGTCTGACAGGTCTGTTTTTATCTTAGTTTGTACCAAATCAGGGGAAATATATTGGGGGTTATATCTTCCATATGCATTAAAATTATTATACTGCTCTGATGATACAGCTGAATTACAAAACAATGTGCACAAAACACACAGTAAATAATACTGTAACAAGAAATAATAGATAAATGTACAGTTGTGAATGCTGAAAAGCAAATAAGAAAAAGGAAGTGGAAGACGATTGTTAAATGGAGAAAGCCAATAAGCAAACAAGAGAAAAATAGTCAACAAATAACGACTGGGAAACAGTGCAAAGTAGCTCAGCAATTAAATGGGATGGTGAACCAACTTATATCAACTCTGCTTATCCTGACACCCTCCCGGACTTTCGACTCGCATACAATCCCTCTTTCTTCCATTGTTTTCATTACATTTTAATTATTTCTTTAAATACTCAATTTTTTAATGTTCATCGACTATATCCTTTTTATCCTAGTTTTAATCGCAGCATTCATAACTTCCTCACAATCCAGCTTCACTCCACACTCTGGTAAGCACTGTACTAACTCCACTTCATTGATAATAGAGCAATGTATTGTCTTTGGCTTCTTATGCTCTGATGCATCCCTCTTATTTGGGGTCTGCGTAATCTGTTCTCTTTTCTAACATTTCACAACCAATCCACTTTCCTCCCAGAGGAAGGAACTAATAGTTCTCAAAGCTAGAGAAGTTTCTTCGACTTTTCTACGTGTCTATAGGCAGTACTGAGAACTTCAATTCATGAATTTAAGTACTGGCCAGCCTTCCTGTCATCTAACTGACATGGTCAGGACAACATCAAAGTGAAAATGCGTAGGATAATCTACCATGATGCCAAACCACATATGCCCTTTTTGTAAAATCTGAATTGTAAACGTACATCGACCAACTATACAAATTGTTTCAATCCCCTAACTTCCACAGAGTAATAAAAACAAGGAAGGGCATCCCCTTTCTTATTGACCAAAAACATTCGAATTTTGTGTCATTAAATTCTTACTCTTAATAATGTGATCCAAAAATTTAAGGTGTACTGACGACATGGGGAGCTCTGAAATAATTACAAACACATCTACATCTACACTTACAATCTGCAAACCAATGTGAAGTGCACGGCAAAGGGTATGCCCTATGGCATCCCTTGTTAGGGTCTATTCCTGTTCCAATCATGTGTAGAGTGCGGGAGGAATGATTATTTGAATGCCTGTAGGCATGCTATAATTATTCCAATCTTAATCGTGACAAGCCCTATGTGAGCAATATGTAGAGGATTGTAGCATCTTCCTACAGTCATCATTGAAAGGCAGTTCTTGGAATTTTATTAGATTTACTCAGGATAGTTTACGCCTGTCTTCAAGAGTCTTCCAGTTCAGTTTCTTCAGTATCTCTGTGACACCTTCCCATGGATCAAACAAACCTGTGGCAATGGCCGTACTCCACCACGGGACTTGCCGGCAAAGAAATGGCCTAAACGAGCGCGGTACAGCAAGGCTAGCAGCGCGACAATCACGTCAGACACGTCATGTAGGACATCATCAATACAACCCGACAAAGATGTAGAAAACACGATCTGTGCAGTGTATAGAGGCCAATCGGCGCGGTGGAAAGACCAACAAGGTAACCTGTCCATTGGGGACTGGGAAGGGAGCGAGAGAATCAATGGGAAATTGTCACTATCTCAAAGGTCGTCGTGTGGCAACCAGTGTAATGAAGGGAGAAGGGAGGGAGAAGAAAGAGAAAGATCAATGGCAGAAAAGGTATCATGTATGGCACTAAAATGAGTAGGGGAGTCATCATTAAGAAGGCACAAGTCGTGGTCTGCAAGAAACTGGTCTATGCAAAGACCTCGTCTAGATGGAAATGCACTGCCCCACAAGGGATGATGAGCATTAAAATCCCTGAGGAGGAGGAGGAAGGGAGGAGGAAGTTGCTGAAGAAGAGCAGTTAAGGCAGCAGGTGTAAGCATCCTGTCAGGAGGGAGATAAAGATTGCAAACCGTGACCTCCGAGTCCAGGTGGACCCTAACAGCAACCGCTTCCAATGTAGTTTGAAGAGGAATCCACATGCCAGCAACGTCTGTACGGACCAACATTCAAACGCCACCAGAGGCCCACAGGCGGCCAACCCGATTTTGACAGAAAGTACGGAATCCACAGAGGGTCGGTAAGCGATCACCAGTAAAATGAGATTCCCATAGAACCACACAAGCTGCAGAGTAAGACGAAACAAAGGATTTCAACTCCTGAAGGTGACGGTAATATCCATTACAATTCCATTGGATAACCACAGAACGATGATTCAAATGGGGGCTGAATAGGCTAAAGCCAGTCACGCCGCCAGATCACCACCCATCACCACCAAGGAGGGGGTGACATCCATGAACAACAGGTCAGAATCAGGTTGCGAAGCCAGGGATGGCACCCTTGGTGACAACAGAGGCTCCTTGTCCCAGGACTTGTGTTTCTTCTTCTTTTCTGTTTGAGATTTAGGAGGGCTGTGCGGCATAAAGAAGCCAGCTGCAGCAAGATCAGGAACAGAAAGAGATCAGGCGACCTGGAAGCCCACAGACCGTGGTTCTCGCAGTCGTCGCATGGCAGCAGACATTTGGCCTGGAATGTGCTGGGAAGGGGTATCCTAGGAAGGGCGCCCTCGACCGGTGGACGCCGAAGTAGTGGGACACTTCTCCAGCTGGAGAGGGGGAGCAGTGCCCGGAGGAGAGGGTGTGGGACCTGCAGGGGAGGGGGGGAGGAGAGGGGGAGAGGGGTTCGGGACTGGGGTAAGGAAGGGGTGAAGATGTAGCTAAAGCATAACTAGACATCATGGACACAGGGTGAAGACGTGCATATTTCTTACGAGCCTCAGTGTAGGCTAAACCATCAAGGGACTTTTACTCCTGTATCTTCTTTTCCTTCTTATATACTGGGCAATCTGGTGAATGTGGAGAATGATTGCCATGACAATTAACACACACAGGAGGGGGAACACAGGAACTTCCCTCATGGAGTGGATGTCCACAGTCACCACAGGGGCCTGCGAACAGTTGGAAGACGTGTCCAAAACACAAGCATTGTTCACAAAATCAGACACCATCCTACTACATATTGGAGGCTGACAGGATGCAGTTGCCTCCCTATTATGTTCCACGCATTTTTTATTGGATTCAGATCCAGGAACCTTGCTGACTAGTCCTTGCGACTGAAATATTCATCTTCAAGAAAATCGCACAACAGAGCAGCTTGATACAGTTGGGTGTTATCACTGATAAAGATGAAGTGTGGATCAACAGCACTTCTGAAAGACAAACATGTGATAGGAGTACCTAATCTCTGTACCTCTGAGACTTTACAGTATACCTCCACCCACCAATGAAAATGTGCAGCTCTGGTAGGGCCATTCAACATGATGCTTCCCCATTCCATGACACACCACCACCACCACCACCACCACCAATCCCGTCTCCTTCCACAATGTTCTCAGGGTTGTCAGCTACTACGTTCTCTCCAGAGTCATGTGTGACAAGATTCTCATTTTGCAAACTGAAGTGGGATTCATATAAGAGCACATTCCTCCTCTACTCATGGTCCAATTTTTATGTTGCTGACTCCCCAAGACACACACTGCTGGAGTGAGCAGGATGCAGACAGTCAGATGACTGACCAACAGTCCTGCTGTTCTGAAGCTCCAATACACCATTTGTTGGGAAACGGCAACTCCTGAGTTATCTTGCAGGTGGTCTCCGATTTCATCAAGCAGTTACAGCTAGATATCGGTCCGGCTGTGGGATGGTTATTCTTGTCGACATTACACCTCCCCTACAATAAACGTCTCCTGTTTCTCAAAACCACTGCCAAAGCCTCAGAATGACACTTGGTGGCACATCCAAGATACTGCGACTTTAGTCTGCTTCCAGGTAACTGAGTATTCTACCCTGCATAACAGGGTCCAAATGGCATCTTTGTGGCATTATGTTGTCAACTTCACGAAAAGGCTACACTCCGCTCACTATGAACAGACATACAAGACAGACATGAGTGGTCAGCTGCACTGTACATGTTTATCTTTTGGTTACACCACCATTCCCTGTGCAGATTACTACTTTCCTATACAGAGCGAACAAGTAGGGTTTGTAGGTAAATATTTATGGTGAAACTGAGTGATTGCTCACTTTTTCTCTCTTCATTTTTGTGTTTTCATAATATGATTAACTTTTCAACACTAGTACACTTACAATGATTAACTTTTTGACATGTGAAATTGGAAACAAACCAAATTAGCTATTTTTTTATAAGTAGCTCATTATCTAGATTCTGCAGTTTGGAAGATTTAACTTTGATAGTGAGGGCTATGGACTGACAGAATTTGAACAGGCAGAAGTCACTGTGGAACGAGGGGCTGCAGCCAGAGACGGGTAATTTGATGGTGACGCCGTTCAGGGGCCTTTCTGGTATTACAGGTGTCTTAATTGCACGATAAGTAGCATAGTTTACTGTAACCATGTCTACAACAGATGCAGATCCTGTTTTGATAAATATCAATGTATTCATATAAATACAAGGCTACCAGTATGAGAAACATTGTTATTACTAAACTGCTAAATCAGTTCTGCAGTTCCACTTGCAGATTGCCTACTGAATGGCTTCTTGGGACAGCAAAAATCTGATTTTCAATACTCCATATAATTACTCATCAAATTAAAAACTTAAAATGCTGTTATAATCTACTCATTAGGGAGTATAATCTTTATTTTGGTAAAGACTTAATGCAATAAAGAGCACTTAGCAACTTTCTAAAACTTTACACACTATTTCAAATACTTTCAAACTTTTCCTCACTTTCATGGTTAACTTCAAATATAGAACACATCAACTCATTTGCAAAGTAATCAGATATTTGATCCTTTTCACACATGGGAGTGATTCAAGTGTCGGTGCTACTGGTCTAACATAAATGAGAAACAGCAACTTTTACCAAAATTACTATGTTAAATGTAGCATCTATGAGCATAAATAGTAAAGACAATCATTATGTTTTCATCCAACTGTGAATAAGTGTAGTCTCCAACAGTTAATTTTTTTCCCCCCCCCGTCAATCAAGGTTCTCCTCCATGGTGCCATCTACAGAATATGTTGAGTAGGTGATAGTTTGAAGGTTTAGATATATTTGTCAAAATAATGGTGTAATATTTGTTTCAGATCAGGTACATCTCATCTCAGTTATTGAACAGTTCCAACAGAGGGCAATCAAAAGAGAAAACTACCAATGAGTTCTTCAGATGTCTGAATTGACTTTCAATTTCTATAGCAACAAGGAATATAGTTACATTAGGAAAAATTTCTGTGACACACTGCCAGATCCATGGACACTAAGAAGAAGGTACAGTGATGTACACACGGGAATCCAGGACTCAACAAATCAGTAGCAGCTGCTCTAAGAATTAAAAGACAGTAATTCATCAATAAGGGCAAGAAATTGCTATGTGCTCTGTCATTTGATGAAAATGCAGTAAAAAAAAAGTTTCATAGAAGTTGGTTAGCTATATGGTGGATTATAGTGCCAAACATGATCATGATAAACTTCTTATTGCAAAGGAGGCATAACTACTAACAGTTCTTGGAAACTTTCGATAGGGTAGTGATACCACACATGTGGGGCACATTCCCTAGGGAGGGGGAGTGGGGGGGGGGGGGGGGGGGGGAGGCATTATAACACAACTTAGGGGGAGGGAGGGGCTAGCTTACTGGGAGGTCTGCTTGTGTCTGTGTATGTGCAGATGGATTTTGTGTGTGTGTGCGCGCGCGCGAGAGAGACAGGTGAGGTATGAGTGGCGGCAACTTGAAATTAGTGGAGATTGAGGCCTGGTGGGTAACGGGAAGAGAGGATATATTGAAGAGCAAGTTCCCATCTCCGGAGTTCGGATAGGTTGGTGTTGGTGGGAAGTATCCAGATAACCCGGACGGTGTAACACTGTGCCAAGATGTGCTGGCCGTGCACCAAGGCATGTTTAGCCACAGGGTGATCCTCATTACCAACTGCACTTCCGCCTCGACTGACATCTCTGCCCAAACTCTTTGTCTTTAAATATGTCTGTTTGTGTCTGTATATGTGTGGATGGATATGTATGTGGGTGCGAGTGTATACCCGTCCTTTTTTCCCCCTAAGTTAAGTCTTTCCGCTCCCGGGATTGGAATGACTCCTTACCCTCTCCCTTAAAACCCACTTCCTTTCGTCTTTCCCTCTCCTTCCCTCTTCCGTGATGAGACAACAGTTTGTTGCGAAAGCTTGAATTTTGTGTGTATGTATGTGTCTGTCTGTGTTTCTATCGACCTGCCAGCGCTTTCGTATGGTAAGTCACATCATCTTTGTTTTTAAATATATTTTTCCCGCGTGGAATGTTTCCCTCTATTATATTGATATCATTAATTTGAACCCAACAATTACGTTTGTTATTGTCACTGTTGCATTTCGAAATCTTTTCTGTCGTCTTATTTTCTCTTTCTGTTTTTGCCAGTACTTTCACTTTATATTCACCTTCTCCTTTTTACCGTAATCTGCTGTACAATTTTATCCCGCCTATATATACTCAATAATACGTAACCCACTTCCAAACCATAACCAAAAAATTTTTTTGCCGCTTTCAACACTACCGCCGCTATAAAATCCACCATTTCTAATTCACAAACCGTTCCTTTCACCTTTTAAACAACCATTTCGGCTGGTTCTAATAACTTTCGCTTTATTTCCATTTCTGTTTTTCCCCACATCACTGATAATTTTTAGCCGCTTCCCACAGGTTTTAACGTCATTATTTCTTCGTCAGACAATTGTTAGCCTCATTTTCATAATCTGCCACCACAAAACCACTCCTTTTAATATATTACACACAGTTTTTTCGAAATTTTCCCGAATTTCTCCGTCCTCTAACGTGTTTTGGCGGCAACACAACCACCTAACCTGTGTGCACATCGTTGTCTATCAACCCAAGTCCAACATAGCCCAGCTAAAACCAATACCTTTTCGCCTTTATCACACCAGATCTCCAGTTACTTTCCAGTTCACCTTTATCCATCCCCATATATTTTTATTTTTATTTTCATTTTCATTTCAGCCTCATGTTACACTTTCCACCTTCTAATACCATGTCACCCTCACAACACCCCCACAACGACCCCATTAAGTTTTATTTACATTCCCTCCGCAAACATGCCTTCGCAAACTGGTCCTACTCCAAATCCCATGCCACTTTCCTTGACGTTGACCTCCACCTGTCCAATGGCCAGCTTCACACGTCCGTCCACATCAAACCCACCAACAAGCAACAGTACCTCCATTATGACAGCTGCCACCCATTCCACATCAAACGGTCCCTTCCCTACAGCCTAGGTCTTCGTGGCAAACGAATCTGCTCCAGTCTGGAATCCCTGAAGCATTACACCAACAACCTGACAACAGCTTTCGCATCTCGCAACTACCCTCCCGACCTGGTAAAGAAGCAAATAACCAGAGCCACTTCCTCATCCCCTCAAACCCAGAATCCCCCACAGAAGAACCACAAAAGTGCACCACTTGTGACAGGATACTTTCCGGGACTGGACCAGACTCTGAATGTGGCTCTCCAGCAGGGATACGACTTCCTCAAATCCTGCCCTGAAATGAGATCCATCCTTCATGAAATCCTCCCCACTCCACCAAGAGTGTCTTTCCGCCGTCCACCTAACCTTCGTAACCTGTTAGTTCATCCCTATAAAATCCCCAAACCACCTTCCCTACCCTCTGGCTCCTATCCTTGTAACTGCCCCTGGTGTAAAACCTGTCCCATGCACCCTCCTACCACCACCTACTCCAGTCCTGTAACCCGGAAGGTGTACACGATCAAAGGCAGAGCCACATGTGAAAGCACCCACATGATTTACCAACTGACCTGCCTACACTGTGATGCATTTTATGTGGGAATGACCAGCAACAAACTGTCCATTCGCATGAATGGACACAGGCAGACAGTGTTTGTTGGTAATGAGGATCACCCTGTGGCTAAACATGCCTTGGTGCACGGCCAGCACATCTTGGCACAGTGTTACACCGTCCGGGTTATCTGGATACTTCCCACCAACACCAACCTATCCGAACTCCGGAGATGGGAACTTGCTCTTCAATATTTCCTCTCTTCCCGTTACCCACCAGGCCTCAATCTCCGCTAATTTCAAGTTGCCGCCACTCATACCTCACCTGTCATTCAACATCATCTTTGCCTCTGCACTTCCGCCTCGACTGAAATCTCTGCCCAAACTCTTTGTCTTTAAATATGTCTGCTTGTGTCTGTATATGTGTGGATGGATATGTGTGTGTGTGCGAGTGTATACCTGTCCTTTTTTTCCCCCCTAAGGTAAGTCTTTCCGCTCCCGGGATTGGAATGACTCCTTACCCTCTCCCTTAAAACCCACATCCTTTCGTCTTTCCCTCTCCTTCCCCTCTTTCCTGATGAGGCAACAGTTTGTTGCGAAAGCTTGAATTTTGTGTGTATGTTTGTTTTTGTTTGTGTGTCTGTCGACCTGCCAGCACTTTCATTTGGTAAGTCACATCATCTTTGTTTTTAGATATATTTTTCCTACGTGGAATGTTTCCCTCTATTATATATATATAAAAACAAAGATGATGTGACTTACCGAACGAAAGTGCTGGCAGGTCGATAGACACACAAACAAATGCAAACATACACACAAAATTCAAGCTTTCGCAACAAACTGTTGCTTCATCAGGAAAGAGGGAAGGAGAGGGAAAGACGAAATGATGTGGGTTTTAAGGGAGAGGGTAAGGAGTCATTCCAATCCCGGGAGTGGAAAGACTTACCTTGGGGAGGAAAAGGACAGGTATACACTCGCGCACACACACACACACATATCCATCCGCACATACACAGACACAAGCAGAAAAAAAATTAAAATTAAAATTCACATTCACACTTACATATAGGACTGCATAAAGCATTTAATAATGAAGTTCTCAATATTGAATTTAAAATAAGTTTAGTGCACCTTGTAGCAGTGACAGCAGTAGCTACCACCACCTGATGATGCGTAGTAGTTGCATTGATGAAATATTGTGCAAGTTACACAATACGAGCCGGCGGCAAATCTGAGAAGCGTGTTTGCAACAGATCCATCAGGAAAACACGAAAGTCACAAGTTTTAGTAATTATTAGTGACTCCCTTGGGCCTGGCTTGCAGAGCAAAGTTTTTCTAAGGAGGGTTTAATATTGGAAATACACACACTGGGCTCCTTTTCCATGTTTAATTGATATCTAAATTTTGTCTTAAAAGCAGCCACTTCACAAAATTCTGTTTCACAAAGGTAGTATGTTGAAAGTGGTAATAGTATACATTCCAACCTCTCAGGTGTTTACATTCCCAGATTTTACATTTTCCTGCCATTTACCTTATTTTCTGATGGTCCATTCATAAGCACTATTCTGTCAATTACCTGTTTTCCTGCCACTAAAAATTTAATATGGATAAAATCTCCCACATTTTGCATTTTTAAACCGCCACCACAAGTTTCAAAATCTATTTTCAAATCAATTTATGTGGAAAATACATCATGTTCCCACTCACATACAACCTGTAGAATAATACACAACATGAAACCGTACATTTGTAAGATTTTACTTCATTTTTACTTGTTTGTGTGCAACTTCCATTTGTGATAACTCATTCTTTTAATGCTGGGAAGAACAAATAACGCAACGATGTTGCACAAGAATGTGTTCACACATGATGAAAATAAACTGGGTTCATATCCTTCTTGTAATTGTCATATCACTTATTACCTCACACACAGTATGAGTATCAAAATAAAAATATCAATATTGTACCAAATATATTGTCCACTTGTGAAATATCTACATTCATATGTGTTTTTAGGTTCATCCTCCAGAAACCAAAAGCAAATATCAATATTGATTTGTCTGAGAAAATACAGACAGGCTTAAAAAGTACAAGAATGTGTTTTCTGACATTCTCTCACTTTTGAGAACCTCTGCTCACTGCCTGTCATACCCTACCCTCTAAGACAGTTAAACAACTATTTTCATAATGTTCACAGAATGAGATTTCTTACAGAAAAACTTAACCATTTTAAATTAACTGTCCTTATAGTTTCAGTTCCACCATACAAGAAAGGTTTTTTTGCATTACTCTTGTTCATTTATAAATCACTTTACATGCTGTAGAGTATTTTATTGATTTTTCAGGTTATTTTAGTGATAATTTTCCAGGTATGTTAGGTTATAAAAATTTGGGCCCTGCAGTTACAGGTCTTTTTTATATCTGTAACCCAAATTAATTCTCACAAGGGTAACTGACCTGACTGACTCCCCCCTTCAGCACTGGGTGCAGTACACAAAAACATTTATTTCTTGCATAGATTTTTATGCTGAAAGCAGTGGCCCATTATCACTGTCACAGGATCCCTTCCGTCTGGTTTGAACAGTTGTGAGAGTTTGTAAGCAATGTTGTGCACTCACAGGATCTGTTGCACATAACTTGCAGAAAATTATATTTTGTATCAAATGTGCTAATTGTTTACATAACATGTTTGAAAGTGAAAATGAATTCCTAAATAGAAAGAATGTGGCTGGTTTATTAATAAGACATTTACATATATGAATGAACATCTTATGAGCACTGAACGTACAGAAAAATAAGACAATATACTTATGAAACCTATTTTATTCGATTTACAATCCAAGGGGCCCACAGTGTTGAAGATATCTCTTTAAGAGACATTAGAGCGACAGTCTGGAATTTTTACATTTTATTAGAGTATTTCAGGACCAAAAACATCATCAAAAATGGCTCTGAGCACTATGCGACTTAACTTCTAAGGTCATCAGTAGCCAAGAACTTAGAACTAATTAAACCTAACTAACCTAAGGACATCGCACACATCCATGCCCGAGGCAGGATTCGAACTTGCGACTGTAGCGGTCGCTCGGCTCCAGACTGTAGCACCTAGAACCGCACGGCCACTCCAGCCAGCAAAAATCATCATTTGGGAAAGGCAGACAGAAAGGATCTGTAAAGAACTTACTTACAAAAACAGTATTATTTAAGGGACAAGATCTGCAATTCATGTTTGCTGCCTAAAAAACACTTGTTCATCGAGTTCAATGTGAATACTGTTTTATACTACAAAATATTTTAGAAAAGTGTAAGAAAAGTGTAAGTGAACATATATGATGTTAGTATCTTTTTCATTCAAGATATGATACTCCCAGTCTGCTTACAGATTGTCTTCACCAAATGAGAATAGCAATATATTTTGCTAATCATTGGGCTGTTCCAATTAAATACGCAGTTGACCAATAGTTACAGCTGGAGATTTATACAATTACATATTGACTTATACAAAAATTCAAACGTTACCAGATTTCATATCCTCTGGAAATCAACTATTTACACTACACGTGAAAATGTAATTAAAAATGCTTTATATGATGCGGGAGAAAGGAACACATGAATTTTGTTACATGTGACTAGAACAGGTATATTTACATTACAGGTTTCTTTGTTAACACAGACTAGTGCATGTATGAAGTAAATACTCTGAGGTGACAGATCAGAGGATAGCAATACGCACATATACAGATGGCAGTAGTATCAGATACAAAAGACATAAAAGGACAATGCATTGGCAGAGCATTCATTTTTACTCAGGTAATTCATGTGAAAATGTTCCCAACATTATTATGGCTGCAGAACTTGAATTAACAGACTCCAAACGTGGAATGTTAGCTAGATGCATGGGACATTCCATTTCGGAAATCATTAGGGAATTCAATATGAGATCCACAGTGTCAAGAGTGTGCCGAGAATAATAAGTTTCTGGCATTACCTCTCACCACAAACAACGCAATGGCCAATGGGCTTCATTCAATGGCAGAACAGCAGCATTTGCATAGAGTTATCAGTGCCAACATACAAGCAGCACTGCTTAAAATAACTGCAGAAATCAATGTGGGACATACAACAAACGTATCCTTTGGATGGTGGGGCGAAATTTGGTGTTAACGGGTTATGGCATCAGATGAATGACAAATGCCTTTGCTAACACCACGATATCACCTAGAGCGCCTCTCCTGATCAACAAAACATATGGAAAAGTGAGCAGGAGGACAGCAGTCATGGATTTGGGACCCAGCCAACGTGAAGGCAACGCCACAGCCTCCATAACTACTGCCAACACCAATGCTAACCAAAGGACTCCAATTCCAGAGTGAAATTCAAGGACTTAAACCTGGGACAGCAAAGCACTTCCACGACTTTCACAAAGAACACCAGGGACAAACAAGAGCATGCAAGGGTCGGCCATTAATGCTTGGGACAAGTAATATTTAGTGCGAAGAGCCAAAAGGCGGCAATGGTGTGGTGGGGGGGGGTTGCAGTCCACCAAAATAAGGATCACCGTGAGAGGGACCTCACTGTGGAGTAAAAAAACTGTGGTACGATCAATACGAAGATGGCAGAGGATCGACGATTAGCATCAGGAGGAGCACAGGGAAGAACACCACATGGTGGGAGTGTGTGTGATTACACAAACTTTATTTAGATAGTCCAATGTAATATGAAGGAGGACCTATGTACTAACAATGTCCATATGGACCAATGTGCAAATGCCAACGGAAGCTCTCAAAGGACCAATCTGGTTCAGGCAGAAAGCATGCAAGCCACATCAGTAAAACGTGATTCCTGGAGAATGACAAATTACCAAATAAAAGGAAATAAGGAATTGCAACACCTGGAGGTGACAATAACATCCATTACAATAAGCATGGAATGGGGATTCAGATGGAAAGTGAATGGGCTGGAGGCAATCATGCCTCCAGGTCACCATCTGTCGCCACAGAGGACGGGATGACTTCCACAAATAAAAGGCCAGACTCAGGTTGCAAAGGGGAAGATGGCACCTTTGCAGGCACTGGGTAGATGTGGGTGGTCTTGTCCTGGAACTGATGTTTCTTCTTCTTCTTCTTCTTCTTCTTCTTCACCTCCTCCTCCTCGATAGGTTGAGGAGGGCAAGGCACAGAAGGACAGAAGGTTTCTGCAGCATCCAAAACTGAAAACGAGTGGGTAACATCAGGCAAACGGATTGTGGGTCCTGCAGTAGAGTCGTGGCATCAGGATTCCGGCATGGGAGATGGGAGGGGGTGGGAGGTCGGGCAGCATTCCTGGGTGAAAGCCCCATCACCTGCAGGCCCCACAGAATGGACACTTCTCCAGTCCAGGAGGGGGATCGGCACCCAGAGGGGAGGGAGGGGGAACAACAGGGGAGGGGGAGAGGAGATAGAGGCAGAACTGGGGTAAGGGGAAAGGAGGGGGGGGAGAAGGACATGAAAGAGGCACAGTTAGATGTCATCAACACAGGCCGAAGACTATCATATTTCTGATGAACCTCAGTATAGGATAAACAATCAAAGGACTTATACTTATGTATTTTCTTTTACTTATTATAAACTGGGCAAACTGGCAAGTGTGGAGAGTGATGGCTGTGACAGTTAACACATACACAGGGCTCCCCTCATCAAGTGAGTGTCCACATTCACCGCACTGACAGTTCACCATACAGCACGAAGACATTTGTCTGAAACATTAGAACTGGAAACACCTCACCTCATAGATGGCAAGACATATGGCTTGACATCACACAGAACATATAACCTGGACCCTCTCCAGGATGGTATGTCCCTCAAATGGCACAATGGAGGCACTGGTATCAGTGTCATTTTCCTTATAACCTTTCTGAACACGCCGAACAAAATTCACGCCCAATCATTCCAGATTGGCTGCAGTTCCTCATCAGTTTGAAGGATGAGGTACCTGCAAAAAATTACTCCCTCAACTATATTCTAAGACTGGTGAGGGGTAATGGACCCCAGGATTTCACCAAGATGGTCACAAGCACGAAGGGCTCCAGACTGGGCAGCAGAAGTTTTGATCAACAGTGAACCCAACAACATCTTACTTAGTTACTCCTTTTCAACACATTTGTCTTAGATATCAGAGAAAGTGTTTCACCCCAAGCTAGCGAGCCTGGCCCTCTAGGAAAGGGATGGCCACAGGGTCATAAGTAGCAGCATTAAATAAGAGTTGGCTGTAGAAAAAAGAAGAGTTTTTTGGAGTTTAATATGTTTCATATGCAATGCATCTGCTCTGATACCATCCACTCTGATCAGGTGCTCTGCCCAAGGGTGCCACCAGCCACAGCATGGGCCGTCTGGCATGATGGCTGTTGCCGGGAGTTCCAGTGCCCCATAATGACATGTAACCACCCCTAAGTATACATGAGGAGGCAACAGCTCAGGTATTAGAAGTGTGATCCCTGTGTTGTCAGGAGCTCTGCCAGATGGGTACATAGCAGCTCCACCAGATAACCTTGCTACACTTGCTGATGACCTAGTGGGTTGGGGTTGGGGTAGGGTGGGGTGGAGTGGAGGGGAATGGGGCTACTGCAGGGAAGGATGAGGGGAAGGAGGGGTTAGAAGAATCCACACCATTGATGCTAGACAGGGAGTAGTTCTCCAAATGGATCATACTGTAGATAGAAAATTCAGAAGTAGTGGTCAAACCCTAAAGGGGGACCAAAATGGAAGGATGACAAGGAAAAAGAAGGGGAACAAAAACCAGAACGGGTAAAAGAAAGCAATTGGATAGCCAAGTCAACATAAGTAAGAACACACAAGGAAGAAAGGGGCAGTGGGGAAGGAACAAAGAAAGGGAGGTAGTGGCACAAGTAAGGAAATTCACCCCAGGAAGGAAGAATGGACCGCAATAGCTCGATGCCCTATGTGCACCACACATTGAACTCATGAAAGAACTGTGGGTCCCATGGGGGCTGCATAGCCCAAAGTCTAGCTTAAGCTCATAGGTGATAAATTGGTTGCGAGCTGGCAAAATCAATTAATCAAATTCCATAAGAAGATATCAAACATACTACTAATGCAGAATGATTTAAACTCTTTCATCTGTCATACATGAAAACAGAGATGTTAGCTTAATATCATGTATCCTGTGCTGTGATTGACTGATAGAAAGAAACAGAGTAGATGCCGTGTTTATTAAATTTGCAAAGCTAATTTGATGTACTTAGCAGTTTCTGTATTTATGAAAGAATGCACAACACTGAATATCTCCAAAAATGCATCATTTTTGGTACATGCAAGTCACATGTTACAGACCATATAAGCTCTGCACCATTTGTGTTAGAGATATGGTATTTTGGAGATAAGCTGGTAGACGCGTTGAGCTGACGTTAGTCAGGAATGCCTTTAAGGCAACAAAGATGACATCAATACCACACCAAGTTTGCACAAGATAATGTAATACAGCTACAAGAAGCTGGACGTTCCTTCTATGATACTTCAGTAAGACTTGGCGCACAGCTGGTGGCAGTGGTGGTTATGAGAATGTACTGTCACAAGACGACCAGGCTTCGGATGGCCACGGGGCAGTAACAAGAAGGAAGACCATCATGACTCTGGCACATCATACTGCACCTGCAGCAGCAATGTGAGTAGCAGCTGGCACCATGGCAACACAATGTACTGTTACAAATCCCTTACTTCCAGGACGACTCCGAGCCAGACACCCTGTAGCAAGCATTCCCAACCTCAAACCACCTCCATTTGCGACTTTGGTGGTGTCAAGTGACAGCTCAATGTAGTGTGGAGTGGAGGTCTGTTTTCTGATGTAAGCTGGTTCTGCCTTGATACCAGTGATAGCCATGTGTTTGTTAGGAGGAAGCCAGTTAAGACCTACAACCAACCTGTCTCCTTGCTAGACATGCTGGACCTACACCTTTGGTCCGGCACATGGTTTTGTATGGCAGAAGGTGTATACTAGTGGTTATACCATGCACTGACAACAAATTTGTACATCACTATGGTGATTCGACTTTTTGCTTGCTGTTTCAACTCAACATGCTCTAGAGAGCACTGACATGTTGCTTTGGCCTGCTCGATCACCAGATTAGTCTCCAATCGAACACATATGGGACATCATCGGATGACAAACAGTATTAATCGTCCCAGGTTTGACCAACCAAGTGCAACAGGCATGGAACACCATCCCACAAACTGACATACAACACCTGTACAACAGACAATGCATGCACAATTGTGTGCTTGCTTTCAACGTTCTGGCGATTACACCAGTTATAAATAATACGGTATTTCACATTTGCAATGGCTTACCTCGCAAATACACTAGCCTGTAACCGTGCAGTGTTAATAACCACTTAAATATGCTACCAGACAAATGTGTTACTGAAATTTCATTACTCTACAGTAATTATTTTGTGATTTAGCCATTCTTCTCCGTCAGTGTATTTTGGGTTAACTCAATACTGAGGAAGAAAATGTCCATTACACAAGGGTTGTAAATACACGTAGTGCCCACTCCAGAAGCTCTTACACAGTTGAGAATACTGACAACAGTCTCTCAGTTCATTTACCCCTTTGTGAAGTTTGTTGTCAACAATTAACCGAAAACAGTATCTGTCATAAACATAACAAAAGGAAGAACTATGACTTTCACCATCCTTTGAGCCATCCACACATGGGGCAAGGAAGCACACATCAACAAGGAGCTGATTGAGGTTTGTGATGTCACAGCTTGGAATTTCACATTCCATTGCTTCCTGTAGCATAAAAGACTGAACAAAACAAGTCAGATTTTTATTTCATGGGAAGTAACTTGGTTAACGAGGTGGAAGATCGTGTTTATCACAAACAGAACTTGCGACACACCATACGGATTTACTCACTTTCAGTTGAAGCCCAAATTCTGTGTGTTTCACGTAATTTATGTCCCATCCTACTTCGAAACACCAGCACACTGAGGATCTCTCAAATGTGTTGTCACTGGTGAAATTTGGTGTAATAATATGAAGGTAAGTGACACACTGACGGTTAAAGAATTTCCATACCTGATGTTTGGCTGTTATAACTTGCTGTTATGAAAGTACATCATTTCAAGGCAATGGAACCTTGAAGATATTAGAAAATGCACTGCTTTTGGTACGATTTGTTGTTATTAAAGGCCACTTAATAACACATCATCAATTAAAGCCTTCAGGAGACAAATACAAAATACATGGCCACATACAATTCAGTATAGTGGATGGTGGTATGAAGTTACAGGTTGTTTGCATCCTGCTATACTTGAATTTTTTTTATTCACATTCATGTTTTCTAAATTTTTCTGGAACTAGCTTATTAATTTAGCAGAAGTAAGTTCTGTAATATTTGATGTTGTGTAAAAGAGCACTCTCCCTCAGTAGGGAGTTTGATTTTGTGAATATGCCACGGAACATGGCCGAATGAATTCGAAGAATACTTTCTACATCACCGTCTGATTGCGATTCAGTATTAATTTATTCATTCAAAAAGCATTGTAGGTTTTGGGAAGCATAATTCCTTTATAAATATTGTTTACAATTGTGCGCAACTGCGAGCATGTACATACACACATGCACGCACACGCACACGCGCACGTACGCACACACAATACAGAAAATGAAACAGTAATAAAGTAGTAAATACGTGATTATTTGCCTTTATCTACAGGAGCGCTTGCAGTAGAATATTTCACACTATCTTGTTTCGAGTTTTGTATTTCATATGTTCTAAAAATTTGACCAGTGAATAGAAACTGATCTAGTAAGAAGTGTCTTCGGGTTTTTTTTTTTAATAAAAAGAGATATGATGAAACAATTTTTATCCTATGTGAGAAATCATTGTAAATTTTCATCCCATTATTTGTGCTGGAACTTTTATAAACTGATCTCCACAATGACTAGACACAGAACATTCCTTTCTGGTTTATAGTGTGTTCATGGGTATAGCCGTGCAGTTCAAGGCGCCATGTCACTGACTGCACAGCCCCTCCCGCCAGAGGTTTGAGTCCTCCCTCGGGCATGGGTGGGTGTGTGTGTTGTTCTTAGCGCAAGTTACTTTAATTAGTGTGTAAGTCTAAGGACCAATGACCTCAGCAGTTTGGGCCCTTATAAATTCACACACGTTTGAACATTTTGAACATGGGTATACTTTAGACAGAACAACATAGTTAGCATATGAACAAGGGAGGAAATGTGTATTTGGAGAGAGCTAACACAGGAATTTTAAGCCTATCATTTTCAGAAACAGTGATTTGTAAGCCAGCTACAGAAGACAATTTCTGTTGGAGAGTACTAGTCACAAGTTATGATGAGCACAGCCTATGTGGTGACGCACCAGCCTGTTTCAAAGTATGCATCAACCATAAAGTGAACCAAGTCTATCATGATTAACAATGAGAAATATTGCATGTGAGCACAGCTTTACTCATTCTTAGCATGGCACAGAAAGGAGTGAGATATTCAGCTACAGCAATCTTTGGCCAGTTACACAGCGACGATGGACAGAATTTTTATAGATAACAAAATAAACTTCAAATACAAACTTAAAACTTATCTACTTTACAATTATTCCATACAAGAATATGTGAATAAGTGATAACTACACCTACGAGTTTTACGTGGAAAAATGAGGCAAAAGGCGGCTAAAATGGTAGAGAGTTTTTGGAAAAAAAAATGTGCCAATTCCACACCACAAGAGTTTTGTTTGGAAAACTTATATAAGTAATTAAATCACACATGTCCCAAAATAATCCACTCAAGCAATGAATAATCTAGTGAAACATTGTGGACCAACTGGTCTATTTCAGTCACTCATTCCGAAAATTGTAGAGATAAATGCTGTTCAACATCTCTCTCTCTCTCTCTCTCTCTCTCTCTCTCTCTCTCTCTCTCTCTCTCAAATGGGACTGCACATTTGACCATTCAGCAGATATTTATAGGCCGAAAAGAGTGTTTTTTATATATAAAAGACAAAAACTGCATATTTTGTTTTGAAATGGTTACTAATATTCTTGCTCAATAAAGAGTCTTCCACATAAGGGTTTTTGGATGAGTTGTTTCCAATATTCCGAGTGCATCCTTCATATCTTGCAAAATTGTCCACTGTCTTGTTTCTCAAAGTGCGTGACCACTTGTTTTATCATGGCTGTTCCCAGGAACAAGTTTCCATATAGGACAAAGTTCATCCTACACTTCTTGTTTAGGTGATAGATCTTTAGCCTTACTACAGTTACCCAATTATCTGTCGAAGCATCTAAACATCTGTTTACAGCCCGAAAACTGCAGATAAGTGTCACAGCTATTGACCTCATATCCTATCAACTGATGACAGGAGAAATGGTTAAGGAAATCGTTTAATTTGTCTGTACACTTGTATCATACCAGGAGCTTTTTTAAATAATTTATTATCGCAACAAACAAATTATTTCATATTCCTTTATGAATGCTTCTCATACTCAACATATAGCACACAGGAGACAGTCAAAGTTTAAGTTATTGAATGTAGACTTGAAATTGAGGGGGGGGGGGGGGGGGGGGGGCATTAGAGGCTTGATCTGTAACACTAGCTATAATCTATCTCCATCAGGCTAAACATAAAACACACATTGCTGAAATTTCTGTATCATGGTAATATAGTCTGTTTTATCTACATGGCAAATTAACAAAAGCACAAGTTTCACTTTCTTCATTATTAGGGTGTATATACGGACAAGTAAAAAAATTCCTGGATTTTCCAGTTAAAAATACTTTTCTCCTGGGTGAAAATAACTTTTCCAGTGTTAAGTGGCAGTATACTTTTCCTCGGAACAGTAAAACTTATCAATACTTTGAATGGTTACGGTTTTACACACCGGCGTAGAATTTTCCAGCCCTTTAGAAAACCAAACTAGGTTTAAAAAAAAAAGACCTTTGATGTGCAGCAACATGTATGCTGTATATTTTCGTATTAAGAAAGTATAAATTTGAATTCCAGCAAACACTGCATGTTACTTTCTGAATCATTGAAATTGAGGTTGCGATGCACTTTTGGAAGCCAGTCATAGCTCGTGTCCCATGATCTCGCCAGCCGATGACAGAGGATATTCAGAGCATAGGACATGTGATGTAGTCAGCCAATAGCAATATCACTGTTAAGTAGTGCATATATACAAACTGGAAAAATTAATGGTTTCAATTAATATACATAGTGTTGCTAAAAGAAAAGCAAATCTTTCACATATAATATTAGCCTCTAAGATTAATAACTTGCAAAGAAGCTAAGCTGTCATATATATATATATATTGAGCTTTTTTGCGTGTGTTACACTTTAAGCTACATCACACCAATATAACAGTAAAATTTTTAATAACGATACAAATGTCTGATCTCCTGGGCTCAAACTTTTTCTAAATGGTTGTCCTCAAAGAGTTTATTTTTATACGAGAGGTAAACACTATGCTATTTAAGAAATTCATTTTGCATTCTCACACATAGTTCAGCTTGCATAAAAGGAAATTTACTTTGAAAGTAACACCCAAACAACCATTCGCAATATTTTCCTGCGACCTGTCAGTAATAGGTTGGTTTCAGCAATTGCCAGAGAGCGCCAGGTAACAGGCGTCACCGCGCTTGCGCATCTACAATGGCGCACGAAGCCTGTATGCTCGTACGTGTAAAACATTAAAAGATCTTACATTATGTCATAAAAGAAATAAGACATTGGAGGATACTCCAAGAGCATCGAAATTTCATGACCCATACTATAATGCATAATTCAGCTTACAGTACACATTCGTATGTCCAGATTCAGATGTAAATTTTCTTGGAGAACCAGTACTGTATTACCTCATGTTTGGTTCTTTATTATGGCATAATGCCATATGTGCTAGAAGATTAAAAGATGCACTTTTGAAACTGGCCAGTAGTGTGGAATTAAACACTTCATTTCAAATAAATTGACTGCCTCTGAGGAAAAGATTAATAAAAGACAAATTTCTTTAGCAAACCGAAAAAAATAACTTCATTGTTGTGCTAGGTGCTTAATGCTAGACTGTCGGAAAGGTTGAAATAAAATCTGAAACTAATAACATATTTTAGCCTTCCGTATTATGTGAATGTATTTTAATTCACTTGATAACGCCCATAAATAGGTTCGCGTACGAGGAGGCCATCCTGGTACCCATGGCTGTTCCCTTTAATTGTTGGTATGTCTGGCCTTCAAAAGTGAAGAAGTTGTGGATTAGGAAGAAGCTGGCTAAGGTAATGAGGAAAGAGGTTTTAGGTAGGGTAGTAGGTCATGGGTCGCTTAAAGGAAGCCTTCTTGGTTACCCAGGCCTGCCAACTCAAAGTTTGGTACAGATTTCTTGATGACATCTTCATGATCTGGACTCACAGTGAAGAAGAACTCCAGAATTTCCTCTCCAACCTCAACTCCTTTGGTTCCATCAGATTCACCAGGTCCTACTCCAAATACCATGCCACTTCCCTTGACGTTGACCTCCACCTGTCCAATGGCCAGCTTCACACGTCCGTCCACATCAAACCCACCAACAAGCAACAGTACCTCCATTATGACAGCTGCCACCCATTCCACATCAAAGGGTCCCTTCCCTACAGCTTAGGTCTTCGTGGCAAATGAATCTGCTCCAGTCCGGAATCCCTGAACCATTACACCAACAACCTGAAAACAGCTTTCGCATCCCGCAACTACCCTCCCGACCTGGTACAGAAGCAAATAACCAGAGCCACTTCCTCATCCCCTCAAACCCAGAACCTCCCACAGAAGAACCACAAAAGTGCCCCACTTGTGACAGGATACTTTCTGGGACTGGATCAGACTCTGAACATGGCTCTCCATCAGGGATACGACTTCCTCAAATCCTGCCCTGAAATGAGATCCATCCTTCATGAAATCCATCCCTCATGAAATCCTCCCCACTCCACCAAGAGTGTCTTTCAGCCATCCACCTAACCTTCGTAACCTCTTGGTTCATCCCTATGAAATCCCCAAACCACCTTCCCTACCCTCTGGCTCCTACCCTTGTAACCGCCCCCAGTGTAAAACCTGTCCCATGCACCCTCCTACCAACACCTACTCCAGTCCTGTAACCCAGAAGGTGTACACGATCAAAGGCAGAGCCACATGTGAAAGCACCCACGTGATTTACCAACTGACCTGCCTACACTGTGAAGCCTTCTATATGGGAATGACCAGCAACAAACTGTCCATTCGCATGAATGGTCACAGGCAGACAGTGTTTGTTGATAATGATGATCACCCTCTTCTTCAGCAGCTCTACAGCCCTTGGTGAGCCTTGGCTTCTTCAACAATCTTCCTCCACAAGAAGTGTATACCTATTATTTCTTCCCCTAAGCCTTTCCGCTCCCGGGATTGGAATGACTCCTTACCCTCTCCCTTGAAACCCACATCCTTTCGTCTTTCCCTCTCCTTCCCTCTTTCCTGATGAATCAACCTTGGGTTGGGAAAGCTTGAAATTTGTGTGTGTGTTTTTTATTGTCTCTATCAACATACCAACATTTTCGTTTGGTAAGTTACAGCATCTTTGTTTATATACATATATATAATAGAGGGAAACATTCCATGTGGGAAAAATATATCTAAAAACGAAGACGATGTGTCTTATCAAACGAAAGTGCTGGCATGTTGATAGACACACAAACAAACACAAACGTACACACACAATTCAAGCTTTCGCAACCAAGGATTGCTTCATCAGGAAAGAGGGAAGGAGAAGGAAAGACGAAAGGATGTGGGTTTTACGGGAGAGGGTAAGGAGTCATTACAATCCCGGGAGCGGAAAGACTTACGTTAGGGGGAAAAAAGGATAGGTATACACTCGCGCGCGCGCGCACACACACACACACACACACACACACACACACACACACACACATATCCATCCGCACGTACACAGACACAAGCAGATATTTGTAAAGGCAAAGAGTTTGGGCAGAGATGTCAGTTGAGGCGGAAGTACAGAGGCAAAGATGTTATTGAATGACAGGTGAGGTATGAGCGGCGGCAACTTGAAATTGGCAGAGGTTGAGGCCTGGTGGGTAACGAGAAGAGAGGATATATTGAAGGGCAAGTTCCCATCTCCGGAGTTCTGACAGGTTGGTGTTAGTGGGAAGTATCCAGATAACCCGGACGGTATAACACTGTGCCAAGATGTGCTGGCCGTGCACCAAGGCATGTTTATCCACAGGGTGATCCTCATTACCAACAAACACTGTCTGCCTGTGACCATTCATGGGAATGGACAGTTTGTTGCTGGTCATTCCCACATAGAAAGCTTCATAGTGTAGGCAGGTCAGTTGGTAAATCACATGGGTGCTTTCAAACGTGGCTCTGCCTTTGATTGTGTACACCTTCCGGGGTACAGGACTGGAGTAGGTGTTGGTGGGAGGGTGCATGGGACAGGTTTTACACTGGGGGCAGCTACAAGGGTAGGAGCCAGAGGGTAGGGAAGGTGGTTTGGGGAATTCATAGGGATGAACCAAGAGGTTACGAAGGTTAGGTGGACGGCAGAAGGACACTCTTGGTGGAGTGGGGAGGATTTCATGAAGGATGGATTTCATGAAGGATGGATCTCATTTCAGGGCAGGATTTGAGGAAGTCGTATCCCTGATGGAGAGCCACATTCAGAATCTGATCCAGTCCCGGAAAGTATCCTGTCACAAGTGGGGCACTTTTGGGGTTCTTCTGTGGAAGGTTCCGGGTTTGAGGAGATGAGGAAGTGGCTCTGGTTATTTGCTTCTGTACCAGGTCGGGAGGGTAGTTGCGAGATGAGAAAGCTGTTTTCAGGTTGTTGGTGTAATGGTTCAGGGATTCCGGACTGGAGCAGATTCGTTTGCCACAAAGACCTAGGCTGTAGGGAAGGGACCGTTTGATATGGAATGGGTGGCAGCTGTCATAATGGAGGTACTGTTGCTTGTTGGTGGGTTTGATGTGGACGGACGTGTGAAGCTGGCCGTTGGACAGGTGGAGATCGTCAAGGAAAGTGGCATGGGATTTGGAGTAGGACCAGGTGAATCTGATGGAACCAAAGGAGTTGAGGTTGGAGAGGAAATTCTGGAGTTCTTCTTCACTGTGAGTCCAGATCATGAAGATGTCATCAATAAATCTGTACCAAACTTTGGGTTGGCAGGCATGGGTAACCAAGAAGGCTTCCTCTAAGCAACCCATAAATAGGTTGGCGTACGAGGGGGCCATCCTGGTACCCACAGCTGTTCCCTTTAATTGTTGGTATGTCTGGCCTTCGAAAGTAAAGAAGTTGTGATTCAGGATGAGGAAAGAGGTTTTAGGTAGGGTGGCAGGTGATCGGCGTGAAAGGAAGTGCTCTATCGCAGCGAGGCCCTGGATGTGGGGTACATTTGTGTATAAGGAAGTGGCATCAATGGTTACAAGGATGGTTTACGGGGGTAACAGACTGGGTAAGGATTCCAGATATTCGAGAAAGTGGTTGGTGTCTTTGATGAAGGATGGGAAACTGCATGTAATGGCTTTAAGGTGTTGATCTACGTAGGCAGAGATACGTTCTGTGGGGGCTTGGTAACCAGCTACAATGGGGTGGCCGGGATGATTGGGTTTGTGAATTTTAGGAAGTAGGTAGAAGGTAGGGGTGCGGGGTGTTGGTGGGGTCAGGAGGTTGATGGAGTCAGGTGAAAGGTTTTAAGGGGGGCTAAGGTTCTGAGGATTCCTTGAAGCTCCGCTTGGACATCGGGAATGGGGTTACCTTGGCAAACTTTGTATGTGGTGTTGTCTGAAAGCTGACGCAGTCCCTCAGCCACATACTCCCGACGATCAAGTACCACGGTCGTGGAACCCTTGTCCACCGGAAGAATGACGATGGATCGGTCAGCCTTCAGATTACGGATAGCCTGGGATTCAGCAGTGGTGATGTTGGGAGTAGGATTAAGGTTTTTTAAGAAGGATTGAGAGGCAAGGCTGGAAGTGAGAAATTCCTGGAAGGTTTGGAGAGGGTGATTTCGAGGAAGAGGTCGGTCCCACTGTGACGGAGGACGGAACTGTTCCAGGCAGGGTTCAATTTGGATAGCGTCTTGGGGAGTTGGATCATTAGGAGTAGGATTAGGATCATTTTTCTTCGTGGCAAAGTGATATTTCCAGCAGAGAGTACGAGTGTACGACAGTAAATCTTTGACGAGGGCTGTTTGGTTGAATCTGGGAGTAGGGCTGAAGGTGAGGCCTTTGGATAGGACAGAGGTTTCGGATTGGGAGAGAGGTTTGGAGGAAAGGTTAACTACTGAATTAGGGTGTTGTGCTCTTCCTGCTGCGTCGCACGGCACCCGTACTGTCCGCCAGACTTGCCAAACGACGTTACTGATAGGCGTCCCAAAGCAAAAATCCTAGGGTGTTGTGGTTCCAGATTGTGTTGATTAGAATTTTGAGGTTTTGGGGGGAGTGGAGCTGGAAGTGGGAGATTGTGTAGATGGGAGAGACTGGGTCTGTGTGCAATGAGAGGAGGTTGAGGTTTGCTGGAAAGGTTACGGAGGGTGAGTGAGTTGCCTTTCTGGAGGTGGGAAACCAGGAGATTGGATAGTTTTTTGAGGTAAAGGGTGGCATGCTGTTCTAATTTGCAGTTGGCCTGTAGGAGGATGCTCTGAACAGCCGGTGTGGATGTGAGAGAGGAAAGATTGAGGACTTTTATTAAGGATAGCAGTTGACGGGTGTGTCCATTGGCTGAGTTGATGTGTAGGTGAAGGGTTAGGTGGGTGAAGGCAATGGATTGTTCAGTTTGGAACTGGTATAGGGACTGATGGAAAGAAGGGTTACAGCCAGAGATGGGAACTTTAAGTGTGAGGCCTTTGGGGGTAACACAACAGAATATAATTCAGGAAGTACCAATATCAAATGCCTATTTGGCCTACTACAAGCAAAAAGCTTTGTGTTCGGAAATAGTTTCACATTTCATTCATACGCTTCAGCTTCTCAAGCATGAGATCGAAAAGTAGTAGTACAAAATTTTTTATAAATTTGTGTAATGTCCCTGTTTCTTCTCCTTTCTCGTTCTAACAAACAATCTTGTCATCACTAATTCTGCAAATATTCCTGCCAGTGTCAAAACTTATTCTCTGGTTAATTTCACTAACCCTGCCACAATCAACTGCTTAGTTATCCTGTGTTTATTCTCCAGTTAGGCGTTATTATGTGTTCGTACAACACGTTTTCCGCCTTACTCCCAGAATAGAACTTTGGTGGCTGCTACCGGGGTCTGTACAACTGGCCATTACTAGTGTGGCGGTCTGGCAAAAAATTTTCTATCAAAATTTCATTTCCTTGAAAACACCAAGAAAATAATACGTAATCTTTCTTACCTGTTATTCCTGTTAGTAGTTTATTTTCACTCTGGTAGTCTGAATCTACGGATTTCGCTGGTAATTATAACAATGCTGCTCATTCACAAACCCAGTCAATCACATAAACAAACAGTGATTGACATTCACTCGTTCAGCTTTATTCTGCTCAGCTCGAATAGCCCCCTCCCCGAGTGTCTGCAGGAAATTTTATTTCTAGACACTATGGGGATTCCCCTGGCAAAATCAACTTATGATCCATTCAAAAATAAACTTGGAATATGTCACAAACGTTCAAAAACCAATAGGGGTGCGTTTCAAATCATATAAATAATCGGTAGACCAAAGTGCGCTGGATACTAGGTGCTCTGTGAAACAAGGCTTTCTCCTCAATAATATGAATTCTTGCCGCCTGGGGCAGATGTCCAGGTCCTCCCCCCCCCCCCCTCTCCCCCGGCCACCATTGAATCTGTAAGCTTGTGCACACCAGTATAATTTTTCCGTTAAGCATCTTGCTGCTACTGCTTATACAGCTAACAGCCACACTTCTGTAGCCACAAACAGGAGAAGGTACTACACATGCGCAACTCAACTGTACGTGTGCATGAGCCTGCTCGCAACTGCTCAAACGAATCTCATGTAAACAGTTGTGACGTCACGCTCATCGGAGGCAATTTGTTGTTATGAAGCATTGCACAGTGTTCCTAAAGCCTTTGACACATTTTGCTGTTGGGAGACGCTTGTATGAGCACTGTGTTTTTTGTCGTATATGGCGCATTTCCTTTGCGACTTAAGTTTTATTATCGTTTCTTTTTTCTCTCATTAATGTTTTATTGCTGAAATATTATTCTGCAGTAGTGGGATACAGTAATATCCTTTGTTAGAGTATTGTTTCTTACCAGTCAAAATTACAAAAATTTAACTGAAAACTAAAACAGAACAAAAAATTCTTGGAATTCTAAAAATTCAAGGGTTTTTCCTGGCTTTCTCCTGGATGAAAAAGTTCCCGGGTTTTTCCCAGATCTCCCGGTTGTCCCAAGTCGCATACACCCTGATTATGGTGTCGCACTACTAAAATATTCAATACTTATCTATTTTGCCTGTCAGTGGTTTCATCTAGAACAAGACCCATCGGATCATAAGCTAGTACTTGTCTGATTTGTGAACTTTCACCAGACACAGGCTACAGGAGTAACTTCATTAAAGTATAAATCAAGAAGAGCCTTTTCTGTATATACTTTCCTAATGTGATTGTTGAGCTCTGAAGAGGAAATATCACACGCTAGAAATGCCAAAATTCATTTCCACTTTTTGAACTTTAAGATGACTGTGACTGACTGCCTAGAAACTGCTGTCTCACTATACTGTTGCCACAATGCAATTAATTATTCTTGGCAGGCATCACATTTTTGACATGCTGCTGAACATAACTTAACTGGAGTTTTTCATTAATTGTTGCTGGACATCACAAATGCTGCTCTCTACAACATAAATCCATCATCTTGAATGCCACCACTACACAAATTTTATAATATTATACATTCTGCTTGTCGCCATTTAGGATTTCCATATTTTGAATGTAAACAAAAGAAAAGTTAAGCAAGCAGAAAAAGCACCACAGGTCGTATATGCTACAGTCTTACTGTGTAACGTAATGAATAAAGTAATAAAGTTATGTTTGACCTCTGCTTAAGACAGTATTACTACTCAGGGCACATATTGGTTGAAAGCACCGATAATCGCTGTTAATCAGTTGAAATCAATTTGCAAAAGTGCATAAATAAAACATGATTTTGCGACTGGTTGCTGCATATTTGGTAATTTTAACTTATGAACGTGTCTCGTACATGCACTACATTCACTTCACTCACACTGGGACGCATGCTTCTCTTTGCTGGGCACAAGCAACCTGTCATAATGAATTGGTTGTGCCAGTGGTAAATGGCCTTCCTCGATGGTGGCTTCCTACCATACTTGGTTCTAAACATCCGTTGAACAGCTGTACCACACTTGTTTTTGTCGAACTCAAACACACACACAAAGTTCACTCCGCACCTGAACTCGCCATGTTTCTGACTAGCGCTATCAGCAAATTACCAAACTACACTGCGGCGGTATACAAGGAAAAAACCCTTCCACGATTTCTCTTCAAAATGGCATATGTATGATATCTGTACAATGTTTGGTTCTTGTGCAATAAATATTAGAAAGTGTTCCTGGACTTTATGTATACCCTGTATTAACTGAGATATGAAGAACTGCTAAGTAAATCGTACAGGCACAGGCATGGAGGGGGTGCGAGGGTGGGTGACAGAACAGTGGGATGCGCACTGTTGATGTGAGTTGCAAAAACTTGCCATGACAGTGAATGGTGGAACGTAACAACTAATGACTGGGTTTACCGTCACATTGCGCAATTAAAGTTGAAGTGAACATTACAAACAGAAAGATCGCGCAGTTTGAGGTCTACTGAATGGCTTGTGTCTCAATTGGTACTGACAATGCTTATGCAAGTAGACATTTTAATTATTGTCACCATTTGGATAAACTGCTTTTACATTTAATTGCACTGTGAGAGCCCAAGTTACATAAAACTGTGTAATATATGTCTTCTTAATGAATAGCAGAGTGTTTGAAGGTGTAACTGTTGCAGTGAACATACTTGCAATTCTGGATCAGGAGTAAGAATGGTAATGCCGACTGTGAGATCGTGATAACGGTAGTCATATGCAAACATGACTAACAGTTATATCATTGCTAGAAATTATCACAAACACTGTACAACGTACCAAAACAGGAACTAAGTGTGTATACTGAGTAATGAATGTGCACATGCTGAACCTGTGGATAATCACTAACAATTACATCTATTCAGCCAGTGGCCTGTTAAACGCCACTGCTGATGACTTTGTAGCCCAAACAAGAAGGGACTTCACCATACTTTGGCATGGAAATATGTTTAACAGAGTTGCTGCAACAATTTCGGCTGCAACATAACCAGCCACACCATCAGCTCAACATGCCACCATGCCTCTCCAACAACCAACAGATAAGTTGCATTGCACGTGCAGTCTCCACAGTTAAATATTTAACAAAGTTTCACAGTTCAAACTGTAAAACTGTTTGTTGAATTATAAAACTATTTTCTTTCTCAACTTTCACTACATAAATAAAATTACTTGAAGTGAATTATTAACTTTCAACATAGCTTTGTTGACCCACAATCGGTTACAAGAATTTTTCTTTTACTTAAACTATCTTTCTTTCAAATTACTGCTTCTGCAGCTGCATGTTTTCGTGTGCCTTTTGAGGGAATGTTACAAACGCGTGTGCAGTGGTATTCTCAAAGTGAGTTGGTATACCTCCATGTCCAATACGGTCGCAGGCATATATCGTGGTGTCAGCCATTATTTTCTACGCACCAGCCACAATTAAAGCTGCTCGTTCGCTATCAGTCAAAACTTCATGGTGAGGGGAAATTGAAAGTGGCAGCTGTCAAACCACACAGGTTATGTTTACATTGTACTTAGAGTCATGTTACCACACCTCCAGGAGTAATAACTGCTGATTACAGGGACAGGTGAACAGATTTATAGTCTAATCCTACAATGTTCATGGGATTGGTAGCAGAACTGTGTATGATTTACATAACTTAAAGACTACGTTGAATTGCATTCTTCTCATCCACACAGTTCAGAAGTAATATGAGTTTTTCTGGAGAAAATAATCAGACCATACATGGCCTATATTATCGTGAAGTACACCCCTGAGAACCATTATCTCCACAAATAGCATGAAAACTTATTTAAAGTGCCTGGAAGCATTTTTGTCACTTTGAGAACATAACCAAGAAAGATTCAACTGGAAAGCGAAGTTAATGCTTCAGAAAATTCTATAAGAGACGAGTAAAATAAAGCAGTTCTTTACAGATGATTAAAAATATTTATTGTCTATGAGATAACACAAATTTTCAAAATGACTATTGCATAACAGCTCGCATAAGCTGTTGCACAGCATATAAGTCTCTTACTATTTTCTAATAATCAAAATACAAGCCAATAAACCTTTAATTAAATGTGTTCAACAAGTACTTTTTCACCAAATCCGAAACATTCAGTAATGGGTCTCAAAAATAAGGAAATGAAATCTCTCATGTAAGTAGGAAGATGTAAGAGGGGAAAAAAGTTGGTGATAATGGAAGATATGCAAAAAAATAAGTTACAGATGTTCATTTCACATTTTCTTTGAGTAAGTCCTTTACAATTATTCAAACAGCCAATTAATATGCAGCACCTGGTGTGTGTGTGTGGGGGGGGGGGGGGGGGGGGTTAGAGAGAGAGAGAGAGAGAGAGAGAGAGAGAGAGAGAGAGAGAGAGATATGGGGAGATTACTGGATTAAAAAAATTTTGTAAATGGTCAGCACGTTTCCATAGTTTTACTGGGAAAGTGCAATATAATTGTAAAACAGACTTGTTCCATGTCACAGCAAGCAACTGCAGTTGCAATCATGCTGTATGGAACATGGAACATGGAACATGCAACATGCAAGAGATTAATCATAGCAAGCAACTGCAATTATGATGTATGGAACATGCAAGCGATTAAATTAAAGGAAACCTCTCACCTCCATAAAAGAGACAGTTACTCTGAACTGCCAGTCATTTCGTTTTTCCATTCCTTGAAAGATATCTTTAATTGCTCTTGGTATGACACCCATTTCATTTTCTGGCACATGTGGATTATAACAAGTTCCCATTGAGTATGTTTTCCCAGAGCCAGTCTGGCCATATGCTAATATAGTTACATTATAACCTGTTGAAACAAAAGTTATTATGTTAATGTACATGCTACACAAAAATCTAAGCAAAAACAGCAACGGAAACTTCCAAGTGGAATAGAAATAATAGAGTAAGTAATAATTACTTGCTGTAAAGAGGAAGTTGAGATGCTAACAAGCATAAATACACTCCCCCAAAACAAAAATGGAGCACCATGAAGACATGGTTGGCTGTCAATGTAACATGCGCACATACCATCTGTAGGTATGTATATGATCAGAGTTCAGTTCTCAGTGATAGGTACAATGGCCTCCAGCATGCAGTAATTTTATTCACCTTTACTGTCACATTACCACGACTGGTAGGGCTTATGAGGGGCGTGAACAGCGCAAGATGTTCAGTGATGATCGAAGGACATGGAGATGCAGCAAATTCACGTGAAATGGCGTTATCAGCACCAGACAGAGTTTGAAAAAGGGGTCTCAGAGTGGTCTCCATTAGGCTGGCTTGCTGAATCTTACAAAATCTAGGTTTGTGGGGGCATTCTGATGTGACAGTGGCCCAGTGTCAGACTGCATGCAAATATGAGGGCAAGAACATTCGTGATAAAGGTTCTAATCAACCACGGCTGACTACTAAAGACCATGATTGTCATATCGTACACGAAACACATTGTAACTTCTTTACATCTGGTGCTGTCACTCGAGAACAAATAATTTACTCCCATCATCATTCTGTGTCAACCCATACCACCAGTCGCAAACTGGCAGCAATTGGAATAGGGAATTACTGACCCATATGTAGGCTGTCGTTAATGCCACAAAACAAACAGCTGCATTTGGAGTGATGACGTAATCAGGAAGCATGGACTGCTAATGAATAGCGTCACACCGTGTTCAGTGACAAATTATGATTCTGCACTATCCCGAATGACCATTCTCAGTGAGTATGGCAGCAATCTGGGGAGAGTTCCAATTCTTCCAATGTTTTGGAGAGGCACAGCAGTGCTACTTTTGGCATCATGGCATGGAGAGCCGTCAGGTATGACTTTAGTTTATGGCTGGTAGTGACTGAGGGAATTCTGATGCACAATTTACATCTCTGTCATCCTGTGTCCATGTATGTCACTTCTCATGCAACATTGTTTTTCTGCAATTTTTCAATAGAACAATGCTTGTTCACTCATGCCCCGTGTGTCTATGAACTGTCTGCATTATGTCTAAGTACACCAGTAGCCAGCAAGATCTCCAGATCTGTCCCTGACAGAACATGTGAGGGCCAGCTCTGATGTCTACTCCACCCCAGTCCAATGCCAGCACGCAGGATATCAAGGACAGTTGTGGGTCAGCTTGCCAACCAAATCACTGTTTGCAATCAGGTCAGAGGGGGTGCAATGACACACAGATTAGTTTATTTTAAGTTTAAAGTGTTCAGCTACATCTCAACACTTTCTATACATGGGATTGAGTGTCTTTTTCATTACATTACTATAATAAATGCATGTATTTCAACGGTTTTGATTGACATCAGAAGCCCTGGACAAGAACAGTGGAACACAGGGAAAAAACAGGTAGCTGCAAAAATCAAGATAAAGTGGTAGCCCCACTTGCAGTATTAATGGAAGAAAATGAATAAGATACGTGTGGGGGAGACGACCAACAGATTAATATCACTAGCTCAAAAAAAATGGTTTAAATGGCTCTGAGCACTATGGGACTAAACTGCTGAGGTCATCAGTTCCCTAGACTAAGAACTACTTAAACATAACTAACCTAAGGGCATCACACACATCTATGCCCGAAGCAGGATTCGAACCTGCGACCATAGCGGTCACGCAGTTCTGGACTGTAGCGCCTAGAACCGCTCTGCCACTCTGGCCGGCTCACTAGCTCATATAGTGCTGTTACTTAATGAATTATCAGTTGTTTGAGCATTTGAGTATCATGTCCCTCCAATTTTTTTTAATACTAAATATGTTCTTAAGCTAGTTAGAACATACACCAGCATTTTAACATAACACAAAAATATGTGTCCTTAAACACAGAAAATTCTGCTTAATGAAAGCTGAAAGAGGTTTATTAATAGCATAATTTGTGCTAAGTGCTGTCTAAAGGCTACATGACTCATTGTAATCCTATCCTGTTTACTCATTTTTTAAAAAGGTTGCTCTGAAACTTACTTCCAATAATGTGTTTACTTTTCACAAAATTTTATTAAAGTTAAATACATTAATTTTCCTGGATTACTATGGCCACAGGACTTCTATTTTCCTAATCATAATAAAAATTTCCACTTACAATCTCTAATCATTACAATTACATAGCTTTCATCATATCTAATTAGTTTTATTTAAAAGTCATTGGCCTAATAGATAAAAGAGTTTTCAAGAAATATAGCATTAGCATCCAGTTGTTTAAGAATTCCATTTAAGCCTGTCACTCTTTAATTTTAAACAATGGGAACTCCAGCTTGGAATATCAACAACACTAGGGAGAGTGATTGCTACTTACTGTAAAGATGACATGTTAAGTTGCATACAGGCACAACAGAAAGACATCTATCCTTCATAATTTTCAATATTCTAACCCAGACGTTCCTTTCTTGCAAAGTTACATTCATGTATGTACTCCGTCAGCTATTGGAGATGATGGTCAGTCGGGCAGTCTCTCTCTCTCTCTCTCTCTCTCTCTCTCTCTCTCTCTCTCTCTCTCTCTCTCTGTGTGTGTGTGTGTGTGTGTGTGTGTGTGTGTGTATTTTTATTGTTGCTGCCTTTTCTGATACAGGCTTTGGCCAAAAGCTAATGTGTAAGCATATCTTCAATGTGCTTGCCTGCAATTTAATGTGCCGTCTCTACAGTAAGTAGGAATCTTATCTTTTCCTTCTATTGTTGAGTTAATTTTACTCATTTTCCCCCGACATCAGTAACAGTCTCACTTATTTCCATGTAGACATGGGATCCATCTCTAAATTCTTTAACTGAAGCAGTACATGCATTAATGTAACTTTGCAAACAATGGAAGGTCGGGGTTAGAATATTAAAAATTATGAAGGACAGATTGCTACATGAAGAGGACAATGAGTTGCAGAAAGGCACAACAAAACACTGTTACATACTGAACTTTCGACCAAAGCAGTATTCCCCATTTATGCCTTTTTGATGCTGTGTTACAAAATCTAAATCAATGCTGTGCTCGGGTTAAGGTGTCATGGTGGAACACAAAAATGTGAAAAAATATTTGAAAAAGTTGAATAGAAGTTATTTTAAAAAGCTGTCATGAAATTTGACAAATTATTTCAATAAACAGATATGTCATAAATGAACTGTCTTCAATTTTGATGACAAAAAGGGTAGTTAAGACAATAATAAATTTTTCTATTACAATCTTGGATGAGGTATGGCTATTTTTTTCCTTCGTGCAAATTTATTAAAATATGCAGGTATATTTGTAATTCAATATTGGTAATAATACTCACAAACAAAATCTACATCACATCCTTACAACTAATGACTTTCTGCACTTCAGTACTGGTAAACGATCAACAAAATATTTCTAGATTACTATTACTTATGAATCATAGCCAAAAAAATGAAGTCATAATACTTTATGTCCTTTTCTCAAGATATTCCTGAATGGTTTCCAACTCACTCTCTTTCACTCTTCTACTTTTTTGTGCACTCTCAAGCATACCTTGGTCCAATTTTGCTGACTTTAAATATTTCTTAAGAGCTTTCTTCAGTTTAGCTGAAGTTTGAGAGAGTTCTTCTCATGGCTTCTTAGATATCTTTTTTTTCCCTTTCCTTTCACATCAATTGTCTCTTAACTGATTTTTTCATGTTATCAATATTTAATCACCATTTCAAGATAATTTTGGTTTTGTTCCTCTTTTTGCTTTTCTTATAATTCAAGAATTCTTCCTTTCACATTCTTCCCTGTAATCCCTGTAATTTGCATGTGCTTGCTGTCCATACTTAAAAAGCTGTGAGTCAATCGACACAGAGAGAAAATTAGGGCAGTGTCCCAAAGCGTCCCTCACACTCAAAACACAGCTTCAAAATCTCTTTGTCATTGCTGCCTTGTCTTCTCCTAACGTATGCTTCAAAATGGAATATCTTTCTTTATGTCCCCATTTCCATAAGACAATGTAAGAGAAGCCTTAACCAGTTTGAAACATTTTGATACTTTGTCTCTATGGATGATTAGTCTCTCTGAGATGTGCTCCTACCAGTATTTGTCATTAACTTTGTTATCTATCCTATCTATCCTATGGCTACAATATCAATGAGTCACTATTGGAATTGGCCAAGACATACAAATACCTGTCTGTAATATAGTAGGGATATGAAATAGAATGATCACTTAGGCTCAGTCGTGGATAAAGCAGGTGGTAGACTTTGGTTTATTGGTAGAAGATGGGGGAAGTGCAAACAGTCGACAGAAAAGATTGCTTACAATTCACTCGTGCAACTCATCCTAGCACGTGGGACCCATACCAGATAGTACTAACAGGGGATATTGAAGATGTACAGAGAAGGGCAGCACAAATGGCCACAGATTTGTTTAATCCATGGGAGTGTCACACAGAGTTACTGAAACTCTTGAAGACAAACAAACTAGCCCGAGAAAGTCTACTAACAAAATTTCAAGAACTGGCTTTAAATGATTTGCTCTAGGGATATACTACAAACCCCTGTGTATCACTCACACAGTGATCTTGGGGATAAGATTAGAATAATTACTGCACGCATAAAGGCATTTAGACACCGTTCTTCTCGCACTCCATGCGTGAATGGAATAAGAAGAAACCCTAATAACTGTCGCAATGGGACATACCCTTTGCTGTGGACATCACAGTGGTTTGCAGTGTGTAGATGAAGATGTATCTAAAGCTGGGTCTTGTCTTCACATTCCATTCATCTAATAAGTAATCTGGCAGGAAATCAAACAGCATTGTGTTTACAACCTTTAACATGTCACTGCATCTTCTGCTCTTTATTCTTTCTTTGGAGACAAAAATCTAATACTTGTCAGCAGTGCACTTGATAAGCATGTCTTTCCATCACATCTACAAGCTGCTTTCATTGAAGTTTTTTTTTTTTTTAAGTATTCAAAATGGCACTGTAGGATTTGAACCGAACAGTGGTAGAATTTTTTTTTAGAAGTATACGCTTAAGAAAGTAACACTGAATACCATCCCGCTGTTCCAAAATCTAGTTGGCTGAAGGTCCTGAAGTAAACCACCTGGTGGCTGTATGCCTCCAAAACCTGTAATGTGGAATGTTAAACTTTGATTGAATTCTTCATATTCTTCCCAGTGAACAGGCCAACTATTAAATAAGGGTAAATATTGACCAGACATCCAGATGCTTCTTCACCTATACACTCCAAGGCCTTTACATAGCCACTGTGCATTGTAGGGATACTGGAAGTTCCAATGTTTATAAGTTGCCTGCCTTGGGTCTTCTGGATCACTATCTAAAAGCCTTAACAGTTTTATTGAGATTAGATCTGTCTGATGCCAGAATGGGGCATTTATTTAGGGACAAGTTTGCGTCAGAAAGTGCTTCGCATAATTTCTGATCCAACATTTCACCATCTGCTTTATCAATAAAGTTTTTAGGTGACACATTGTTATGCAATACTTACTTACTCTCTGAGCAAAATGTAATGGTTGTTTGCAATTCTTTTTTTATCTTCCATTCTGGCAGTTTCAACAAAACTCAATGTATAATATGATGAATATGTTGCTTTTTACATGTTTCTGGAAATTAGGTGCCAGTCGATTATTAGATATGTCATTTTCTTAGATGAAAGTGAAAAATGTTCAGGAACACTTATCAGGGATCACCATCTTAAAAACATTACAAATCTCATTTGACAAACCCAGAGAGTAATTGGAAATTGGTGATTTCATTGTCCATCAATTGCACAGTGGTGGAACAATCTGTACTGTTGGCACACATACTGAAGTTTAAGGTTGTGTATGATCTGAAAGTTCTAAATTTAACTGATATGGTCTATACTTAGGAACTAAGTTATTCTTATGATTTATTAAAAGCAGATGGTTAAAAACTGCCCAAAAAGCTTACCAAAGGTTTTCAATGACATTAGCTGTGTCTGAGCATCAAAATGAATCAATGGTAACACAGGAAAATATGGGCCAGACCGGCACTCAAACTCAAGATTTCCCACGTAACACAAGCGGTTTCCTTAACTGCCTCTACCATCCAAGCATGCTTTCCATCTGACCCAAATACCCAACCTGTTACACACTACTGGTTTAGCATCACCTACCCATGAACCCCTCACCTGCCATTTCAGATACCCCCAAGAGATTAGCTTGGTGTGCAACCACACTAAAAGAATGGATATTTTGTCATCACATATACATAAAAACTATTGTTTCAAAAAACGAGCAAGAACATATACTGTAACAAGTTCACTTTCATTAACTCTTCCCGATCCCCTCATGATGAGATTTACTTTTCAAGCTGTCTTCAACTAGTCACTACAGAATTTGGATTTTCACATATCAAGAATTTTATTTTCAACATTTAACAAAGAATTACAGCAGCAGTTTTGTTACTACACAAAAATTAGAGCATGGAACAAAAAATGGAGTTGTAATACAGGAATATTTGACAATAATACCAGTTGCACAGAATACAAAAATCACTCAACAAATCAAAAAGGAATAATCTATCCCAAATTTCAGAAGCCTCTTGTGTTACATTTTATCTACTTTGATCATTGGATGAAAGTAAAAATTATTTTCTTTGTAAAAGATCAAAAAAGTTGAAAATGGTGACAAAAATTTAAAAAAGTGACCGATGGTGAGAAAGGTGAAGGTGATTGAAGGTGAGAAAGACGAGTTTCTTTTTGTCGAACACAAAAAAATGTTAAGAATGGCGTGGTTCATGGTGTGGGTTCCTGTTGTCATGTCCCATTTCATGAACCACAGGCAGCGGACAGCTTATGAGTGGCCAAGTAAGTGGTCCTGACAGTCGGGATACCATTTACTTTGGAATAAGGCTGGGCATCTCTGACATATTCTGAGTCGTGGTCACCTTTGTGCTCAGACGGCAAAGACTACCAAATCCACCGGTTAGTCCCTCAACCGTTAGTGGTAAAACTCAATGGGACCCAGGGCAAGTAAGGCTAGCAACCTGCTTCCCTGGTACTTTAAATATGATGACGGCAACAATCAGAGCAAAATGCCTCGGACCTTTGGAGGTGACTGAGTCCTACCTCTAACTGACAAACCAGGGACTCCTAAGATACAACTTGGCAAACGAATGGTAACGAGATAGGGAGCTATTAATATCAGTGGGGGCTACTCTGGGAAGAAGGTAGAGCTGGCAGAGGCTGCAAGTAAGATGGGGTTGAACATTTTAGCTGTTAGTGACATTCGGGTAAGGGGGTGAGAAAGAAGAGGAAGTGGGAGAATACAAGGTCTACCTGTCAGGAGTCAAAGCAGGAATAGCACAATGGGGTATAGTGCTTTACATCAGGAAAGAAATGGAACCCAGCGTTGTTGCAATAAGGTATGTAAACGAAAGACTAATGTGGATAGATTTGACAGTGTCTAGCAAGAAAATTAGGATTGTGTCAGTATATTCGCATTATGAAGGGACAGATCCAGTTAAGATGGATAGTTTTTATGACTCACTCAGGGATGTAGTTGTTAGAGTAAAGGACAAGGACAGTGTTTTGCTCATGGGTGATTTTAATGCCAGGATTGGAAATCGAACAGAAGGGTATGAAAAGGTTACAGGTATTTTTGGAGAGGATATGGAGGCCAACTGGAACGGGAAACAACACTTGGATTTCTGTGCCAGTTTGGGCTTAGTAATCACAAACTCCTTTTTAAATGTAAGAACATTCACCGATATACTTGGGAAGGCAGGGGAACCAGATCTGTTATTGACTATAACAGATCAGGAATTCAGGAAGGCTGTGAGGGGGACACATGTATTCAGGGGATTCTTTGATGACACTGATCACTATTTAATCTGCAGTGAAATTGGTATTGTGGGGCCAAAAGTGCAGGAGGTCAGGTCCATATGTAGGAGGATAAGAGTGGAGAAACTTCAGGATAAGGAAATCAGGCACAAGTACATAACAGTTATCTCAGAAAGGTTCCAGTTAGTTGAATGTAGTCAATTAAAGTCATTGGAAAAGGAATGGACAAGTTACAGGGACACAGTACTAGAAGTGGCTAAAGAATGTCTTGGAACAATAGTGTGTAAAAGTAGGATGAAGCAAACAGCTTGGTGAAATGACACAGTCAAGGCAGCCTGTAAAAAGAAAAGGAAGGTGTATCAAAAATGGCTACATACTAGAACTCAGGTATACATAGAAAGTTATGTTGAAGAAAGAAACAAAGCCAAACAGATAATTGCAGCATCCAAGAAGAAATCTTGGGAAGACTTTGGAAACAGGTTGGAGACTAGGGGTCAAGCTGCTGGAAAACCATTCTGGAGTGTAATTAGCAGTCTTCGAAAGGGAGGTAAGAAGGAAATGACAAGTATTTTGGACAGGTCAGGAAAACTGCTGGTGAATCCTGTTGATGCCTTGGGCAGATGGAGGGAATATTTTGAAGAGTTGCTCAATGTAGGTGAAAATACGATCAGTAATGTTTCAGATTTCGAGGTACAATGGGATAGGAATGATGATGGAAATAGGATCACATTTGAGGAAGTGGAGTAAATGGTCAATAGATCGCAGTGCAATAAAGCGGCTCGGGTGGATGAAATTAAGTCGGAACTCATCAAATACAATGGAATGTCAGGTCTTAAATAGCTACACAGGATAATTGAAATGGCGTTTTTTTTTTTTTTTTGTGTTTAAGGGCGCTCAACTGCTGAGGTCATTAGCGCCCAGTCACTGTTGTGAGAGCACATGGAATCTGGTAAAACTCAAGGGGATGGGGGGGACACCAGAAGGACCTGACAAAGATGCAGATAAAATAAGTAAAAAGGTTAAATGTCTTTGGACAAGCCAGTTAAAGTTATAAAACGCAGAATACGAGCAGCTGCTCGAGCGTCATCAGCTAAAACATCCGGTAAATTAGATGGCAGGGACAGGACAACACGAAATTGACTAAAACGGGGACACGACAATAAAACATGGTGCACTGTTAATGCCTGACCACAAGGGCACTGCGGGGCTGGGTCACCGGAGAGCAGGTAGCGGTGGCTAAACCGGCAATGCCCAATCCGCAACCTGGTCAGAAGGACCTCCTCACGCCGAGATGGTCGGGAGGATGTTGTCCAAGCAGTTGGGAGCGGTTTTACTGCCCGGAGCTTGTTTCCTTGGAGGGATGACCAAGCATCCCACCACAACGACACAAGCCTCTTACATACATCCCCACGAACGTCAGATGACGGGACACAACGGGAGGCTGGCCAAGGCAGGAGGACTGCAGCCTTGGCTGCAGCATCCGCAGCCTCATTCCCAGGCACTCCTACATGTCCGGGAACCCACAGAAAGCTGACAGAACCACCATTATCAGCGAAAGAATGGAGGGACCGCTGTATCCGTTGAATCAAGGGATGGACCGGATACGGAGCTCCAAGGCTCTGAAGAGCACTGAGTGAGTCAGAGCAGAGTACATATGATGAATGGCGGTGGCGGCGGGCATACTGAACGGCCTGATGGAGAGCAAAAAGCTCGGCCGTAAAGCTGGAACATTGGTCGAGGAGCCGGTATTTAAAGGTGGCGGCCCCGACGACAAAGGCACAGCCGACACCATCGTCAGTTTTGGAGCCATCGGTGTAAATAAAGGTGTGACCGGCAAGTCGAGCACGAAGTTCGACAAACCGTAAGCAATACACTGCAGCCGGAGTACCCTCCTTCGGGAGTGAGCTGAGGTCGAGATAAATATGAACCGGAGCCTGGAGCCAAGGTGGTGTCGGGCTCTCACCCTCTCTGAAGGTGGTAGGGAGGGCAAAATCCAATTGTCGAAGCAGGCGACGGAAGCGGACTCCGGGGGGCAGCAGGGCAGACACATACAACCCGTACTGACGGTCGAGAGAATCGGCAAAGAAGGACTTGTAAGAGGGGTGATCGGGCATAGACAACAGCCGGCAGGCATACTGACACAGCAGTACGTCGCGCCGGTAGGTCAATGGTAACTCGGCAGCTTCAGCATAAAGAATCTCGACAGGACTAGTGTAGAAGGCTCCGGTCGCAAGACGTATCCCCCGATGGTGGATGGAGTTGAGCCGGCGTAAGAGGGATGGCCGAGCGGACGAGTAGACGAAGCTCCCATAATCCAGCTTCGATCGGACTATGGACCGATACAAGCGAAGCAGGACAGTGCGATCCGCTCCCCAAGATGAACCGCTAAGAACTCTGAGGACATTAAGGGAACGTGTACAACGGGCCGCCAAATAAGAGACATGTGGAGACCAACACAGTTTCCTGTCCAACGTGAGCCCTAGAAACTTAGTTGTGTCCACGAATGGGAGAACAACGGGACCGAGATGTAAGGATGGCGGAAGGAACGCTTTATATCGCCAAAAGTTGATACAAACCGTCTTCTCTTCAGAGAACCGGAAGCCATTTGCCACGCTCCATGAGTAGAGGCTGTCTAGACAACGCTGAAGGCAGCGCTCCAGGAGGCATGTTCTCTGGGCACTGCAGTAGATCGCGAAGTCATCGACAAAGAGAGAGCCTGAGACATTAGGTGGAATGCAATCCATAATTGGATTGATCGCGATGGCAAAAAGGGCTACGCTCAAGACGGAGCCCTGAGGCACTCCGTTCTCCTGGAGGAAGACGTCGGACAATACGGAACCCACACGTACCCGAAACTTTCGATCCGTTAAAAAGGAATCAATAAAAAGGGGCAGGCGACCGCGTAGACCTCACCTGTGCATAGTGCGGAGGATACCTCCTCTCCAACAGGTATCATAAGCCTTCTCCAAGTCGAAGAACACGGCTACCGTTTGGCGCCTTCGCAAAAAGTTGTTCACGATGAATGTCGACAAGGTCACAAGGTGGTCAACAGCGGAGCGGCGGTGACGAAAGCCGCATTGAACATTAGTAAGTAGCCGTCGAGATTCAAGAATCCAGACTAACCGAGCATTAACCATGCGCTCCATCACCTTACAGACACAGCTTGTAAGAGAAATGGGGCGGTAACTAGAAGGAAGGTGTCTATCCTTCCCGGGTTTGGGTATAGGAACAACAACGGCGTCACGCCAACGCATGGGGACTTTACCTTCGGCCCAGACGCGATTGTAGGTACGAAGAAGGAAGCTTTTGCCCGCCGGAGAAAGGTGTGCCAGCATCTGAACGTGAATGGCATCTGGCCCCGGAGCAGAGGACCGGGACAGTGCAAGCGCACGTTCCGAGTTCCCGCATAGTAAAGGGGGCATTGTAAGTTTCCAGATTCAGCGAGTGGAAGGAAGGTACCCGAGCCTCTTCTGTCTCTTTCCTGGGAAGGAAGGCAGGATGGTAATGGGCGGAGCTTGAGACCTCCGCGAAAAAGCGGCCAAAGGCGTTGGAGACAGCCACAGGATCAACAAAGACCTCATTACCTGAGGTCAGGCCAGGTACCGAGGAGTGGGCCTTAATGCCCGACAGCCGGCGCAGGCTACCCCAAACGACGGAAGAGGGAGTAAAACTGTTAAAGGAGCTGGTGAAAGAGGCCCAACAAGCTTTTTTTGCTGTCTTTGATGACTCGACGGCATTGCGCTCGGAGTCGTTTGTATTCAATACAATTCGCCAACGTAGGATGGTGGCGAAAGGTGCGTAAAGCACGTCGCCGAGCACGGATGGCGTCCCTACAAGCCTCGTTCCACCAGGGGACGGAAACGCGACGTGAAGAAGAAGTAGTACGAGGAATGGAACGTTCGGCAGCATTGATGATAACAGCCGTGAGGTATTCGACCTGACTGTCACAACTGGGAAAATCGTGGTCCGGAAAGGTCGCCAGGGAGGAGTCAAGTCCCCAGTCAGCTTTCAGTATGTTCCAGCTCGAAGGATGTGGGGATGGGGTGTGATGCAGGAGACGAACGACACAGGGGAAGTGGTCGCTCGAATAGGTGTCAGAAAGGACATACCACTCGAACCGACGGGCAAGAGTGGTAGAACAGATCGAGAGGTCCAAGTGGGAGTAGGTATGAGTAGAGTCTGAGAGGAAAGTCGGGGCGCCAGTATTGACGCAGAGAAGATTGAGATGGTTGAAGACATCCGCCAAGAGTGAGCCTCTTTGACAGGATGCAGGAGAGCCCCAAAGGGGATGATGGGCATTGAAGTCGCCAAACAATAAAAACGGCGGGGGAAGCTGAACGATCAGGTGCATCATGTCAGCCCGACTAACAGCAGATGACGGTGGAGTGTAGATGGTACAAACGGAAAAAGTAAAAGCAGAAAGAGTAATGCAGACAGCTATTGCTTGGAGTGGGGTGGTCAATGGGATGGGATGGTAATAGACATCGTCCCGAACGAGCAACATGACCCCACCATGAGCTGGGACACCGTCCACAGGGGTGAGGTCATACCGCTCCGAGGTATAGTGGGTAAAGGCAATACGGTCAGTCGGGCGCAACTTGGTTTCCTGGAGACCAAGGACGAGCGGACAGTGCAGGCGGAGGAGCAGTTGTAATTCCTCCCGATTAGATCGAATACCTCTTATGTTCCAATGAAACAACGCCATCGCTAGTCAAAACGTTGGGGGAACGAGACGGGGGAAGAGCTAGTCACCTCGACGGCCGCGGAGGGCCAGGTTTCGAGGGAACAACGCTACAACCGACGGGAGACAGATCCGGTTCCATCGACTCGTCGCCAGCTGCGGCCGCTGTCCCTGGTTGTGTAGGAGGGGCAGCATCGTTTGCCGATGAAAGGCCAGCTGAGCGCCTAGCAGCAGAGCGTCCCGGCGAAACTGAGGACGGCCGGGAGCAGCGACTCACGGATGGAGCGTCAGACGAAACGCGCCGGGGTGGAGAGGGGGATAGAGAGTTCTTCTTGGAGGCCTTCTTGAAGGCCGAGGAGGCACAGGGATGGTGGGCTGGACCCGAAGAAGGTCCTCACGCACGGGGTCCGTTTTGGAACGCCGGACCTCGGAAGCTGGGGTCCGGAACGTTTCCCCGATGGATGCCTGAGAAGAGGATCGCTTCTCAGGTGGCGTGGGGGCAGGAGGAGGAGGAAGGGTGGCCCCTGGGGCAGAGGGGGTGGGGGCCACGGGGGAGGAGGATTTGGAAGGGAGGGATCTGGGAGGCGGAGGCAGAGCCCCCTGATGGGCGGAGGAGGCAGAGGGGGGACAGGATAGGGGTGAGGATACCGCAGAAGGAGTGGACACAACTGAGGCAAACGAAGTGGTCAATGGCATGGGATGGAGGCGGTCATACTTCTTCCTGGCCTCAGAATAAGAGAGCCGATCCAAAGTTTTGATTTCTTGTATCTTCTTCTCCTTCTGATATGCGGGTCAGTCTGAGGATCTAGGCGAGTGGACGCCAGGACAATTAATGCACCGAGGTGGTGGGGTGCATGTATGTTCCTCACGAAGAGGACGTCCACAATCGCCACAAAGGGGCTCAGCCTCACACCGTGACGACATGTGCCCAAAGCGCAAACACCTAAAACAGCGCATAGGAGGCGGGACGTAAGGCCGCACGTCACACCGGTAGCACATCACCTTTACCTTCTCCGGGAGAACGTCCCCCTCGAAGGCGAGGATAAAGGCCCCGGTGTCGATGCGACGGTCTTTGGGGCCGCAATGGACTCGCCGGACGAAATGCATGCCGCGGCGCTCCAGGTTGGCCCTGAGCTCCTCATCAGATTGTAGCAGGAGGTCACGATGAAAAATAACCCCCTGCGTTCTATTTAGTGCCAGATGTGGGACAATGGATACTGGGATGTCCCCGAGGCGGTCGCACGCCTGGAGCGCCGCCGACTGTGTGGCGGAGGTGGTCTTGATAAGAACGGACCCTGAACGCATCTTGCTGAGAGCCTCGATTTCCCCGAAGATGTCCTCAATGTGCTGAACAAAGAACATGGGCTTGGAGGTGGCGAATGTCCCCCCCATCGGTTCGAGAACAGACCAAATAGCGGGGGAAGTACTTCGCCCCAAGCCGGCGGGCCTGTCCCTCCTCCCATGGAGTGGCCAAGGGGGAAAGGGCAGGAGAACCAGAACTAGAAACGGTACCTTTTCTTTTGAAAGACTCGGCCGCAGGGCGACCTGATACGTGTTGACGTTTCATCTGCGAAACGTCCGCCCCGATACCACCCACTCCGACCAGGGGCTCTCCCCATGGGCGCCACCCAGCCGCAGCAAGGGCCACCTGGCAGGATGACCATTGCCGGGAGTCCTGATGCCCCAAGGAGACGGGCATCTATTCCTTGGCCGACGTGGGGAGGGTGCAGCTCAGGTATCGGCAGTACGATCCCTGTGTTGTCAGGGGGCTACAACCTAGAGGGTACATGACGACCCCACCACAACGGGCTGGCTACCGTGCTGGATTTCTGGTGCCATGGAAAGTCCATCATGATCGCTGGTGCAGATTGAGATGCACTATTGGCGTAACTTGGACAACCCATCAGGCGTTTAGGCCCAATTTGAGGAAGAGTGGGTATGGTTACAACACCGGTGCAATACTGAGTGCCAAGGTCTTAGTGCACTTAGGACCAGTGGTACACCACGTAAGGTGTCCTTCCCCAAAAGGCTCGTACTTCTGTAGAATTTTGAAAAATGGAGGTCAAACCCCAAGGGGGACCATCACATGGAAGGCCGAAACGGTTGAAACTCCTTTTAGTCGCCTCGTACGACAGGCAGGAATACCTCGGGCCTATTCTTACCCCGGACCCGCAGGGGGGATTGAAATGGCGTGGGAGTCGGGACAGATTCCATCAGACTAGACGAAAGCTGTAACCACACCGATCTTTAAACATGGAAACAGAAAAGACTGTAACAACTACAGAGGTATCTCTTTAATCAGCATTGTGTGTAAAATCTTCTCAGGTAGTGCGAGTATTAGTTGAGGACAAATTGGATGAAAATCAGTGTGGGTTTAGGACCAGATCTTTAGCTTATGGCAAATACTGGAGAAGTGTTACGAGTGAAACAGGGAATTGTATCTATGCTTTATAGATCTAGAAAAGGCATATGACCAGGTTCCTATGAGGAAGTTATTGTCTGTTCTACGAGATTATGGAGTAGGAGGCAAACTTTTGCAAGCAATTAAAGGTCTTTACATGGATAGTCAGGCAGCAGTTAGAGTTGACGGTAAATTGAGTTCATGGTTCAGAGTAGTTTCAGGGGTAAGACAAGGCTGCAACCTGTCTCCACTGTTGTTCATATTATTTATGGATCATATGTTGAAAACAATCGACTGGCTGGGTGAGATTAAGATATGTGACACAAAATAAGCAGTCTCGCATATGCGGACGACTTAGTTGTGATGGCAGATTCAACTGAAAGTTTGCAAAGTAATATTTCAGAGCTAGATCAGAAATGTAAGGACTGTGGTATGAAGATTAGCATCTCCAAAACGAAAGTAATGTCAGTGGGAAAGAGATATAAACGGATTGAGTGCCAAATAGGAGGAACAAAGTTAGAACAGGTGGATGGTTTCAAGTACTTAGGATGCATATTCTCAAAGGATTGCAACATAGTGAAAGAACTGGTAGCGAGGTGTAGCAAAGCTAATGCAGTGAGCGCTCAGCTACGATCTAATCTTTTCTGCAAGAAGGAAGTCAGTACCAAGACTAAGTTATCTGTGCACCGTTCAATCTTTCGACCAACTTTGTTGTATGGGAGTGAAAGCTGGGTGGATTCAGGTTACCTTATCAATAAGGTCGAGGTTACGGATATGAAAGTAGCTACGATGATAGCAGGTACTAGTAGATGGGAACAATGGCAGGAGTGTGTCCACAGTGAGGAAATAAAAGAAAAACTGGGAATGAACTCTATAAATGTAGCAGTCAGGGCGAACATGCTTAGATGGTGGGGTCATGTTACACGCATGGGAGAAGCATGATTACCTAAGAGACTCATGGGTTCAGTCGTAGAGAGTAGGAGTAGTCTGGGTAGACCAAGGAGAAGGTACCTGGATTCAGTTAAGAATGATTTTGAAGTAACAGGCTTAACATCAGTATAGGCACCAATGTTAGCACTGAATAGGGGATCATGGAGGAATTTTATACGGGGGACTATGCTCCAGACTGAATGCTGAAAGGCATTATCAGTCTTGAATGATGATGATGGCATACAATACTGACAGACATTTCAGTATTTTTTGTGACACTAGTAAAAATACACGATATTTCCAACAGAGAAGTTCAATAATTATACTTTACACCACAGCCCACTGATAGCTTAAATTTGTGGTGGCTGAAATATATACAACATTTGCCTGAAGTCTTCCATCAGCCAAGTTTCTACACTAACAAGGTCAGAGGAAATATGTAAGTATTTATTTGTTGGTTGGTTGGCTGGCTGCGGATTAAGAGACTGAACAGTGAAGTTATCAGTCCCTTGACCAAGAGTTACTTTGGCTGGAGTTAGTGACAACTGCCAGAAATTGGAACTGGTTGTGTGAGTATGAAGAGAGAGAAAAACAGAGGCAGTGAAGGCAAGACTGATGCCTTGCTGAAAAATAGCTTAGAGAGAAGTAAAAGTATATCAACTAGGTTGAAACAGAGCAGAACAGGTGATTTTTTTTTTTTTAGGGCGCCAAACTGCTATGGTCATTAGCGCCCGGTCCATGACTTAGGAAAAAGTAAAAACCGAAAATGGAAACCAGCAGCAATGGGAACGAAACTTAAAAAATTGGAGAAACTAAAAGCAGAAGGAAGGCTTAAAAATCCACTACAGAAAGGGGTTGGTTGTCCCCAAAAAAAGCTTCAAATGACTGACATCATTTCACTGGCACTAATAAACTCGAGAACGCGATCGGCCGTGCGCGTGTCATCTGCTAAAATTGACGATATATCAAGCGACAGCTGTAGACGGGCGCGTAACGGAGTAAAATAGGGGCACACAATTAAAAGGTGCCTTACCGTCCACAGCTGAGAGCAGTGGGGACAGAGAAGGGAGGATCACCGCTTAAAAGATGTCGTTGGCTAAAAAGACAGTGCCCTATCCGGAGTCTAGTTAAAATTACCTCCTCCAGACGACGCGTTAGGGAGGAAGAGGTCCAAGCACAAGGAAGAGCTTTCACGTCCCGCAATTTATTATGGGGAAGTGTCGACCAATGTGTGTGCCATAAATTGTTCATGATTTAAGTGGAGAGAGCAGCACGATGGTCAACTGCAGAACGATGCTTTCGGAATCTGCATTGGGCAGGTGTTAAAAGACTGCGGGACTCCAGCCACCAAGCTAGACGGCAATTCACCATACGCTCCAAAACCTTACATACACTACTCATGAGAGAAATGGGGCGATAGCTAGAGGGGAGATGTTTGTCCTTTCCAGGTTTCAGAACAGGAACGATGATAGCTTCCCGCCATCGTCTGGGAAAAGTACTGTCGGTCCAAATTCGATTATAAAGGCGAAGGAGGTAACGCAGACTATGGGTTGATAATTGCAGCAACATTTGGACGTGGATACCATCCGGTCCTGGGGCGGAGCGGAGGAGCGAGAAGAAGAGAGTGCATGTTGGAGTTCCCGCATGGAGAAAACAGTATTATAGCTTTCGCGATTTTGAGAGAAACAAGCGAGAGGTTGCACTTCCGCTGCACGTTTCTTTGGGAGAAACGCTGGCGGGTAATTTGAAGAGCTCGAAATCCCAGCAAAGTGTTGACCCAATGAGTTAGAAATTGCGACAGGGCCACTAATGTATCATGCGCAACAGTGAGCCCAGAGACGGGGGAGAAACTAGGCGCGCCTGATAACCGTCGAATCCGACTCCAAACTTCCGAGGAGGGAGTGAAGGTGTTAAATGAGCTAATAAAGAATTTCCAGCTTGCCTTCTTGCTATCGCGGATGACGCGACGGCATCGCGCACGGAACTGCTTATAGCGGATACAGTTGGCCAAAGTAGGATGGTGGCGGAAAACATGAAGAGCACGTCGCCGCTCACGTATTGCGTCACGGCATGCCTCATTCCACCAAGGAACTGGGGGGCGCCGGGGCAATTTGGAGGTGCGTGGTATTGACCGTTCCGCAGCTGTAAGAATAACGTCTGTAATATGTGTGACCTCATCGTCGACGCTAGGAAAGTGACGGTCATCGAATGTCGCTAGAGACGAAAAAAGTGTCCAATCGGCTTGGGCAAACTTCCAGCGTCGCGAGCGCATATATGGCAGATGAGGCTGCAGTCTAAGGACACATGGAAAGTGGTCACTCGAGTGTGTATCATCAAGGGCGAACCATTCGAAGCGCCGAGCTAGCGGAACAGTACCGACCGAAAGGTCCAAATGAGAGAAATTTGTCGTGGAGGCAGACAAAAATGTAGAGACCCCAGTGTTGAGGTAAACTAGATCCGCTTGGTGGAAGACGTCTAGCAATAGTGAGCCTCGTGGACAAGGATGTGGAGATCCCCAAAGCGGGTGGTGGGCATTGAAGTCCCCCAACCAGCAAATAGGGGGGTGGAAGCTGACCAAGAAGATGAAGGAGATCAGCTCGTGCCATTGGTGTGGACGATGGAATGTATACGGTACAAAGAGTAAAGGTATATCCAGAAAGGGAAAGACAGACAGTGACAGCTTGGAAGGAAGTATTTAAGGGGATTGGGTGATAATGGAGAGTATCATGGAGAAGAATCATGAGTCCTCCATGGGCTGGAGTGCCTTCAACAGAGGGGAGATCATATCGGACGGACTGAAAATGAGGGAGAACAAAGCGGTCATGGGGACGCAGCTTTATTTCCTGTAGGCAGAAGATGACCGGCGAGTAGGATCGTAAGAGGATCGACAATTCATCCCGATTGGCTCGAATGCCGCGGATATTCCAGTGGATAATGGACATACGGTGAACAGAAAATGGAGGAATGTGACCAAGGTTGCCGTCAACTCAACAACTGCTCAGAGCTTGCGACCGACAGCATGGAATGGCATTCAGCCGAAGGCAGAAGATCCTGATCCATAGGTTGTTCAGGAGCAGCTCCTGCCACCAGTGATCAGCCGGTTGATCGGCCGCCAGCAGTGCGCCTCGGCGACACAGAAGACGGCCGAGGGCGATTTCCGCCAGGTGGTGCTGTAGATGAGACACGCCTTGGCAGAGAAGGAGATGAACTGGGTTTCTTATTAGCCTTCTTAGAAACATGATGTTTAGATGGAGGAACCGATGGTTGTGAAGTTGGGGTACGTAAAAAAATCTTCACGAGTATGCTCTTTTTTCGAAGTCTTGGTGTCTGACTTTTGGGCTCGAGATTTAGCAGAACCCGATGAAGGGTGAGCTATAGAGTGGGCAGGCGAAAGTGGTGAGGTTGAACGGGCGATCTTTGCGCTGTCCGATCTGACAACCGTGGCACTAAAGGTAAGGTCGCAAGTCTGCGTGGCCGCCTCCTTTGTTGGCCGAGGAGAAGCAAGGACAGTGCTGTATTTTCCTGTCTGAGGCACGGTGGGCTGTCGACTGGCGAATAATTTTTGAGCAGCAAAGGTCGACACCTTTTCCTTCACTCTGATTTCCTGATTGAGCTTTTTGTCTTTAAAAACGGGGCAATCTCGAGAGGAAGCAGCGTGGTCACCCATACAGTTGATGCAACGAGGGGACGGAGGTGGACAAGCACCCTCATAGGCATCCTTGCCACAGGTAAAACATTTGGCCGGATTGGAACAGGACTGACTGGTGTGATTGAACCACTGACACCAATAGCAACGCGTAGGGTTTGGGACGTAAGGGCGAACGGAAATTATCTCATAGCCTGCTTTGATTTTCGATGGGAGTTGAACTCTGTCAAATGTCAAGAAGACAGTGCGGGTTGGAATGATGTTCGTGTCAACCCTTTTCATAACTCTATGAACAGCCGTTACGCCCTGGTCAGACAGGTAGTGCTGAATTTCCTCGTCAGACAATCCGTCGAGGGAGCGTGTATAAACGACTCCACGTGAGGAATTTAAAGTGCGGTGCGCTTCAACCCGGACAGGGAAGGTGTGGAACAGTGAAGTATGCAGCAATTTTTGTGCCTGGAGGGCACTGACTGTTTCTAGCAACAAGGTGCCATTCCGTAATCTGGAACAAGACTTTACAGGACTTGCAATTGCGTCAACACCTTTCTAAATAATGAAAGGGTTGACCGTGGAGAAGTCGTGACCTTCGTCAGACCGAGAAACAACAAGGAACTGTGGCAACGATGGAAGAACTGTCTGTGGCTGAGACTCAGTGAACTTACGCTTGTGAGCAGACATAGTGGAAGATGAAGAAACCATTGCGGAAGAATCCCCCATGATTACCGGCGTCTCCGATGGCGCACTCCTCCCTTGTGGGGGCCCTCTCTGAGGGCACTCCCGCCTTAGGTGATTGTTCACACCTCAGGTCACACCTCCCGACAAACGGACGGAGGGACCAATCGGCACTTTCGGAAGGTATCAGCTCGGGTAATCACCCCTCCCTGGGCCTGGCCATTACCAGGGGGGTACGTACGTGTCCTACCTGTCTACCCGGGGCAGGGAATTACGCATTACCCCGTCACCGGCTACACACGAAAATGCGTGGGTTGGCCTTCAGACACGCACAAGGAGGAAGAAAGAGAAAGGGAAAAGGAAAAACAAAGAAAGGGAAAAGGAAAAACAAAGAAAGGGAAAAGGAAAAACAAAGAAAGGGAAAAGGAAAAACAAAGAAAGGGAAAAGGAAAAACAAAGAAAGGGAAAAGGAAAAACAAAGAAAGGGAAAAGGAAAAACAAAGAAAGGGAAAAGGAAAAACAAGGAAAGGGAAAAGGAAAAACAAAGAAAGGGAAAAGGAAAAACAAAGAAAGGGAAAAGGAAAAACAAAGAAAGGGAAAGGAAAAACAAAGAAAGGGAAAGGAAAAACAAAGAAAGGGAAAGGAAAAACAAAGAAAGGGAAAGGAAAAACAAAGAAAGGGAAAGGAAAAACAAAGAAAGGGAAAGGAAAAACAAAGAAAGGGAAAGGAAAAACAAAGAAAGGGAAAGGAAAGAGGAGAGGTCTCAAACGCCGCAGCGGAGAAAAGAGTAAAGAGAAGAGGTAAGGAAAAAAGAAGGACGAAGGAAGGATAAAGACATACAAGCAGAGAAGGCGAAGAATGCGTTACATATACGAGCGTCCGTCTCCGGACGTAGGCACAAACCATACTCCCAGAGGGGGAGAAGGGGAAGGAAAGAGCCAGAGGTGAGGGGAGGGGGGGGGGCGAAGATGGGGGATATGGAAGGATGGGGGATAGGGAAGGATGCGGAAAAGGAAGGTATGCAGCCCGGAAAGGAAGGAGGGCCACAGTAGCTCGGGGTCCCGTGCTCGCTACGCACGTATCCACAAAAGAGTTGTGGACCCCCTGGGGGGAGCAGAACAGATGAAGAGTGACATTTAGCACTTCACCAAATCGATTGAAGCTGAAAACTACTGCCGAGTAGAGAATGCCTTTCGGGTGGGAAACCTGTGAGAAGGCTAAAATATGAGGGTTGGAACTTTAATAGTAACAACTATTTATTTACAGCTAGTACAAAATAGATGCGTGTTTCAAAGTTTTACTGACCTTCAAAGTAGCCACCAGCATTGTGTATAACTCACTGCCAGTGATGTGGAAGTCTTAGGATACTCTTAGCAGTGCCAGTTGTGCTGACAGTTCGAGCGGCGTGGTCTACTGCCCGACGAATTTGTAGCAGTTCTGTAGCGAATGCTGAGAACCGTTTCCTTCAGTTTAGAAATTGTGTTGAACTTACGAGGGCTTAAGTCAGGGGAGTGCAGTAGGTGGTAAAGCACTTAGCAGCCCAATCAGTCAAACAAATCAGTAACAGCTTGCACTGTACTTGCTTGAGCACTGTCCTGCAAAATGATGGCCAGGTCCTGCAGAAAATGTCATCACTTCTGTCTCTATGCTGTTCATTTTTGGAACACAACCTACGAGCAGATTAGAGAGACTTCCACATCACTGGCAACAGGTTAAACACAATGCCAGTGACTACTATGAAGGTCACTAAAACTTTGAAACACGTATATTTTGTATGAGCTGTAAATAAATAGTTGCCACTATTACAGTTCCAACCCTCGTATGCCATGGTCATCAGCTGGACCACCAATAATAAAATGAAGGGAAAAAAATAAGGTCCGCAGTTAGGCAGGGCCAGGTGAATGTCTCCCAGGGCCGCAGCATGTGACTGGATACGTCAAATTCCTGATCTATTCCTATCTATGTGTTAAGACTGGAACAGCACCCATTACTCATCGGAGCACTACTCCTAGACCAGAAAATTAGGAGCAGTGGGGAAAAAGGGATAACCACATCTAAACACAGTGAAGGAGGGACCAACTGAGGCAGCTGTCACCCATCGTAAGTGGCAAAGAATCAGGGAGACTATACTTTGCAGAAAGAACCAAGAGAGGCATTCCAGCAGGATGAGAGCTTTCTGTAAGGCTATGCAACCACGAGAGTGGCTAGTCACATAAAATAAAACTATTGGTTAACTGGATATGACCAATGCGGAGGTGACATAGGAGATGAATTTAGTCCACAAGGAACACATGGAGCAACGCTAGCCCAATGGATGATGATGATGATCCATCTCAAGTGACAAGATTTCTTATTTGCACCCATGAACCTGCACCTGTGATCATCGAAGCAGATGTTCGGCGAGCAACCATTTCTCATGCTGAAAGGTTGGCCAGTTCATTCCCTGGGATATTCAGCTAACTAGGGACCCTCAAGCCATAAACAAAGCAACCAGTCCACTCGGGACAAGACCAAGGCCCAGTAAATATGGAGGAGAGTAGTGCAATCCGCAATCTAAGAGGTGTGGGCAATCAAGCAGAGCGCATTAAGCTTCCACATGCAGTAGTCTTTGGGTGATGAGCACGGAGCTGCTATGTCAGCTTTCTATCAAACACAATCATGACTGCAATAACACTGAAGAGCTGGGTACTCAAGTAGATTTGTCAGGATGGACCTTTGTATGAGAACAGAAATGCATGACTTGTATTTTTGCAGAAGAGAACTGGTACCCATGGAAAAGGGTCCAAGGAGAGGCCATTTGAGTAGTGCCTTGGAGTTGGTATTCAGCCAAGGCTGTGTACCAAATGCAAAAGTCATCGACATACAGTGTGTGGGTGATCACTTGTCCAACTGAAATCACTAGCCCATTGATTGTGATGAGAAAGGCCCTGTGGGACACCATTCTCTTGGATCTGTGGTAAGCTGAGTGATGTACCACCTCCAACCTGCAACAACTGATGGGACAGAAACTGATGAATAAAAATCAGTAGAGAGCCTCAAAAGCCCCAATTACAGAAGGTAAGTAAAATGCGATAGTTCCAAGCAGTGTTGCCATGCAAATCAAAAGAGACTGCAATGTGTTTGTGTTTAGAAAAAGTTTATCTGATTGTCATTTTCAACCAAACCTGATTGTCAGTTGTGGATTTCCTCTACCAGAAATCACATTGACAGAGGGACAAAAGGCCTCATGATTCCATAACCTAGCCCAATTGGCAGGCCGCCATAATCTTAAGCCACTTTCAAAGTACATAGGTGAGGCTGATCAGTCAGTAGCTAGCAATGGACAACAGTTTTTTCCTGGTTGAAGGATTTGGACAATGAAACTATCTTATCATTGGAGAAACTGAATAGATGAGTCTTATCAGAGCCTGGAGCAATACCATGCAACGAGTTACGAGCTGGAAACAGACAGTGAATGGCTTGGCAGGGGTAAGCAGAGGGGGATGTCTTCAACTTCTTGTTTATGTCTTTGAAAGGAAGCCAGCTAAGAATAGGATGTAACACTGTGGATCACCAGCAAGAACCAACACATTGACACAAATACTACCTTCAAGGATGAGACGCAGAATTGTTGGCCCAGCAGACTACTGAGCTTAGCCCACACCTGGGGTAAAGGGGTATATGTTCCCAAAGAGGAAATTTAACATTCCCAGCATTCCTCCTCCTCCACCATACAGTGCATGGTGGATGGTATGTCTTACCACTACTGAACATTTCTCTTTCTCTTCCAATCGCAAACAGAGCAAGGGAGAACACGACCATCTATATGCCTCCATATAAGCCCAAATTTCTCTTATGTTTATAGTCCTTACATGACATATGTGATGACTTGAGTCAGATCATTCTTCAGTCAGCTTCAAATGCTCGTTCCTTAAATTTTTCTCAGTAGCGTTCCTCAAAAAGACCACCACCTTCCCTCCACAGATTCCTATTTTAGTTTCTGATGCATCTCCATAATACTTGTGTGTTGGTCGAACCTACTGGCAGGGCATTTATCAGATAGCAAGCTTCAGTACAGTCACTTAAAACTAATGAGGTGGCTAATCCCTTCAAAACTCCTAAATAGCTAACACAATGTCTTTGGTCCACAAAGGTACTGGTCAGGGCAGAGGGTGTTTGTAGGAAGGGGAATAACAGTTCCAGTGGCATGGGTAATCACATTGGAGGCAGCTCCCACAATCTTACCTATGTAGTCTCTCCAAGATAGGGTGAAGCTGATATGAGAAGTATATAACTGGAAGTTGGCTCTTCAAATTGCCCAACATGGTAATCAGTGGATCGGGCAGTGACAGGACCACCAGCATGTGATCACTGTCACAAAAGATCGCCGTGGAGCAACCAATGTAATGAAGCCCTAAGACTGGGGAAATAGATCATAAGATCAATAGCCAAAAAGGTGTCGTGGGCGGCACAGAAATGGGCAGTATTATCATTGAGGAGAGAGAGAGAGAGGCCAAGATTGGAAAGGAACTGGTAAATCTGAATGCCCCTAGAGGTGGTCGTGCACACTGAAATACTAATTAGGACAAAATTGGGGGGGGGGGGGAGGAGGAGGGGGGGGAAGGTGTTGGGGGAAGTTGTTAGATTAAGGTGGTCACCTAAAGGTGAGCAGTGGCCCGATTAGAGGTAAGTAAACATTACAAATGGTGATCACTGGGGTCATCTGCATTTTAACAGCTATTACTTTCAATGTGATATGAAGGGGATATCACTTGCTGATAGCAACTGTGTGAACCAATGTACAGATCCTCCAGGTGCCCTCTTTGGAAGAGTACAATTGACAGAACGCACGGCAACCTCATAGTGTTGGAGAATAGTTGTCAGTAGAGTTGGTTTCTTGGAGAGCAACACAGATCGCATAATAAGAGGAAATTAAGTGTTCTTCCAGCAAGTAACCATAATATCCATTACAGTGCCAGTGTATCATCACACTGACTGTCCTGAATAGGCATGAAGGTGAAGGTGCCTATAGGACAGGTCATGCCAGGGGACTGCTGCATCACCTATGTGGTTGGACACCATCAATGAACATTAGTTCAGAATCCATTTGCAGGGGCAGATCTAGTGCCTCCAGGGTCACTGGGTAGGCTTCTCCCAACCATACTACTTCTCTTTCACAACTTTTGGTGTCCAGAGTTCATGCAAGGGCTTATCCACTGAGGTCATTGAGACAAATTAAGAGCAGGCAGCCTTTGGACGCAAAGGTCGTGGCTCCTTCAGTCATTGGCTGGTGTTGGACACCTTATCTGTGGGTTTCCAGGAAGAGGAGTGCCAAGAGAGTGCCATGTCACCAGTAAATGCCAGAGGAGGAAACTGCTCCTCTGGCTGCATGTGGATAGTTGTTCCTGAAGATGGTGCTGTGAAAATCACAAGAGGGGGGAGGCGGTGGTAGGTCTCGTTTGGAAAAAATTGAGGTGGAGGGAGGGACGGGGTAACAGCTGTAACTTTTGCATCATTTGTCATGTTGACAGGATGCAGGCTCTCAAATCTTTTACCTTATCAGTATATGACAATTGGTCATCTCATTTATATTATTGTATTTACTTTTGTTTTTTAAATACTGGGCAAGCTGGTGAATGTGAAGGATGGTGTTTCATACAATTGACACACGAAGGCAGTTGTTCGCAAGGACAATTTGCATAGTGTGATCATCCACAGTTTGCACATTTTGGGTCTGCCGTGCAGTGGGATGACGTACAACTAAAGTTAAACACTGGAAACACCTTATGGGTGGTGGAACATGTGGTTTCAATCACATCTGTACCCCATGGCTAAATTTTTCTGGGAGGACATTCCTTCTAAAGCTACGATGAAAGTGCATGTATCTACTCTGTTATCCCTGGTTTTTTTTTTTTTTTTTTGTACGCATCTGACTAAATGTACACTTCGCCATTCAAGATTAGCTGTTAGCTCACTGTCTGTCTCGGTTGTAAGGTTTCTGAATAATAATTCTTTTACAATATTCAAAGTTTTTTATGGAGCAACTGTCACTAGCATAAGGGTCAGTCAAATGAAGACAATACAGGAGGAAAAAAAGTTAGTAAACTGTTTATTATTTCAAAAGTTAATAGCCACAACTGTCAATACACTTATCCCACCGAGACAAGCCAGTCAATGACTTCATGAAAAATGTTTGTGGGTACCTGCAAGACCACGATTGTACTCAGGTGTGCACCTCTTCACCCAAAGCAAATCAATGCCCAATGTCTTTCTTCAGGGTTATAAAAATTGGAAACCACATGGTAAGAGAGCAAGTCTGAATGGAAGATGTGTAAGGGCTTCCCTTTGAAACTTTTGCAGCATAGTCTAAACCAGGGCTTCCCAACCTGTGGTCCGCGGACCCCTTAGGCGTCCACCGGCTGGTTCTAGGGGTCCGCAGCCACCTTCCACCAAATCGTGTAAAATAATGAATAAAATTATTGAATAAAAATGTGAAAATCAAATTCATTGCTATTTTTTTTTCCGTGTGAAAAACGTGTACTTTTACTTCAGGTCGTATCCCCAAGTAGCCTTTGCGGTTCCTAAGTGAGAACGTATACACAGTTTAGTGCTGGAGAATGCGGCTTCTCTGCTCGACTGTTTAGCAACAATACGGGGGTCGTTTGTGCGCCGGGTCACGGCGCTAGATGCGCTGAAACCTTTTACGCATGCGCGGAGCGAGCTTTGTAGACCAATCACAGTGCTCGCTGGCACGTATGCGGTCCCAGGCATCATTAAATATCAAACTTGCTTTGTCAGTGCACTACCTATTTCATAAGTCGATTTTTGACCAGTTTATTACTTCTAACATGGATCGGTGGCTGAAGTCAGGATCATTGACGAAGGGTGCAGTTTCTCCATCGCCTTCACAACAAGGGACGTTTCCTGTTGAAATGAGTGAGGAGGGAGGACGACCAAAGGAAGACTTTACATACATTTGGACATTTTCGAAAAAAACTCACTCACACACTAAAACACACACACACACACACACACACACACGACTGTTACGAAATATGGATGCTCCTTACACAACAGTAGCCAAATAGTGGAAGTGAACAGACCATAAGCGGCAGCTTGTCAACAGCGAACAGTGTGGACGTGACGTTGATTGCTCTTGGAGGAAGATAGCTCCATCATGTGAAATTTCAATTACCAAATAACTTTAATCAGGCTACAGTGTGTTGAACAAAGGGAGTAAATCCACTAGTAAGTGCCTGGATACAGTGGGAATTCAAATTGGATCGTTAATTTCAAGTTGTTTTCATTCATCTCTAAACCAAAGACTATTGATAATTCGGGAGGGGGGGTGGGGGGGGGGGGCATTGGGAACATGGCACTTTCATTAAGAAGCTTTCATTTCCCATGGTTTTCGCTCTGAAATTCAAAGTTACTGTGCTCTTGACTGACTAGGGGTCCGCCATGGATTTTCGACTGAAGAAGGGGTCCCGCCAGCTGAAAAGGTTGGGAAGCCCTGGTCTAAAAAAAACTGGCAGCAAGTGCATGGGCATTATCCTGAAACAGAATGATGCCATCTGTAAGCATTCCTAGACGTTTGGACTTTATGGCACACTTTAATTTTTGCATATTGTCCATGTGGACAGTGCTTTGGACAAAGAGGACCATGCCTGGGTACAACTGCGATTCCTTAGGCAACTGTGAACAATCTTCCTGGACGGCATTTACTCTTGTCTCACAGTAGGATATATTTGTTAATAGTTGGCAATTACTTTTGCTATAATAAACAGTTTCCTGACATTTTTCCCAACCTTCCCTTTCCATTGACTGACCCTTATATGTAACCCAGTTGTTCGAATGTCTAAGAGTTTTAGATTGTGCGACAGAGGCGGCTTTTTTCTCAACGAGTCAACTTCTCCAAATGTACAAGGGTTGGAACTTAAATAGTGGCAACTATTTATTCACAACCAATACAAAAGAGTTACATGTTTGCACCTGTTACTGTCCTTCAAAGTAGTCACCAGCGTTGTGTAGAAACTGTTGCCAGCGATGTGGGAGGCGTAGTATACCGTTAGCAGAGCCTGTTCTGTTGATAGTGCGAATGGAGTAGTCTAAAGTTACGGTGATCTCATGTACGACTGATGGTTTAATCCTTACGCATTAAGTTCCTCCATGGCAGACCGTTTGTCTTGTTTTGTTTTGTTTTAGGGCGCAAAAACACAAATGAGGTCATATGCACCCAAGTCAAAACTATAGAACACAAACACAGAGATGAGGGAAACAACTATATCTCAGTCCCAATGGACAGAATAGGAGACATCTAAACAAGGCGCATGGAAAAAGGGCTAAAAGAAACGCCATACAAAACTGGAGATCCAAAACTAAAAATTAAATAGCCTTCACCATGTTGCTTCGGCGGATAAAAAGTAAAACACGGGCAACAGCCCACGTGTCATTCACTAAAACAGCTGATAAATCAGATGGCAAACCCAAGATGGAACGTAAATTGGTTAAAAAGGGGCATTCCAGCAGGTAGTGGCGGACAGTTGAAATTTGGGCGCAATGAGTACAAAGTGGTGGGGCAGCGCCACTGAGCAAATGATGATGGTTAAAAACGCAGTGACCAATACACAGCCGAGTTGAACTAATCTCCTCCCGGCAGGAGGGCCAAGAGGAGGTTGTCCAAGACACTGGGAGACGCTTAATAAGCTGAACCTTATTCTCATGGAGGGAGGACCATTGGCGATGCCAAAGCGACACCACCGCCTGACAGACCGGAGCGCAGAGATCATCGGAGGGAATATAGGTACTCACACACTGAGGTACGAGGACTGCAGCCTTGGCAGCAGCATCAGCAGCCTCGTTTCCTGGCAGACCGACATGACCGGGGACCCACAGAAAAATGACACTGGCTCCACCAAGAGTGAGCAAGTGAGTTTTCCTGGACCGGCTGCACTAAGCGATGAGCAGTGTGCAGCACACAGAGACTTTGGAGGGCACTGAGTGAGTGAACAGAGGACACAATTGGAAAGGCTGTGTCGCCGGATGTACTCTGTGGCCTGATACAAGGCGAAAATCTCAGCTGTAAATACTGAGGAGTGGGCCGGAAGCCGATATTGGAAGACATGGGCGCCAATGATGAAGGCACACCCGACCCCACGGTCAGTCCGAGAGCCATCGGTGTATACAAAGGTACTAGCGCCAAGTTCCATGTGAAGGTTGTGAAACTGAAGGCGGTAGTCCGAGGCTGGAGTAGTGTCCTTAGGAAGCGGACAAAGGCCAAGGTTAAAATGTGCCGCTTCACGAAGCCAACATGGTGAAGGGTTCACACCCACGGGGAAAGTTGCAGGTAGCATGAATTTAAGCTGCCGTAGCAAGTGGCGAAAGCAGACTCCAGGAGGTAACAGAAGAGGGTCGATCCCCATACTGACGATCTAAGGAACCATCAAAGGAGGTGGTATAGGAAGGGTGGCCACGCATGGCAGACAAATGGCATCCGTACCTGTTGAGGAGAAAGTCATGGCAGTAGGACAATGGCAGTTCAGCAGCTTCAGCAGACTCTCAACCGGGCTGATGTAAAAGGCACCCGTGGCCAAACGGATGCCATGAAATATGGATAGTGTTGAGACGGCGTAAAAGGGATGGCATGCAGATGCATAAACAAAGCACCCATAGTCGAGCTTCGAACGGACAAGGGACCGGTACAAATGGTGGAGGGTGGTTAAATCAGCACCTCAAGAAGTTCCATTGAGGGCACTTAGGACATTGAGGGACTGCGTACAGTGGGCTGCCAGGTAAGAGACATAGGAGGACCAAGAGAGGTTCCTATCGAGCATGAGCCCCCAGGAATTTCATACTGTCAATGAATGGAAGGACAACAGGCCCAAGACGTAGAGATGGTGGGAGAAACCATTTGTGCCGCCAGAAATTTATACAGACGGTTTTGTCAGTGAAAAAGCGAAAGCCACTGGCGATGCTCCTTGAATGAAGATAATCAAGACAGCGCTGAAGACGCCGCTCAGTGAGACAGGTCCGTGAAGAACTGCAATAGATGGCAAAATCATCGACAAAAGGGGAGCAGGAGACACCCAGCAGGAGACAGGCCATTGTAGGGTTAATGGCGATAGCAAAGAGGATGACGCTCAGGGCGGAACCTTGAGGCACACCATTTTCCTGAATAAAGGTGTCCGACAATGCAGAACCCACACGCACCTCAAAAACTCAGTCTTGTAAAAATGCCTGAAGAAAACAGGGCAGGTGCCCACGGAAGCCCCACATGTAACGAGTACGGAGGATACCGGTTCTCCAGCAGGTGTCATCGGCCTTCTCCAAAAAGAAAAACATGGCCACAGTCTGGGATTTCAACAGAAAACCATTAATGACATGGGTGGACAAAGTAATGAGATGGTCAACCGCAAAACACCGCACTCGAAATCCACACTGTGCATTCGTGAGTAAATGGCGAGATATGAGCCACCACACCAGCCGGGCATGAATCATACGTTCCGTCACCTTGCAAACACAGCTGGTAAGAGGGATGGAGCAGTAGCTAGAAGGAAGGTTTTTGTCCTTATCGGGCTTAGGTATGGGTTGGATTGTCTGGGGGAGGAGACCAGACAGCGAAGTCATCGGTCTTATCGGATTAGGGAAAGATGGGGAAGGAAGTCTGCCGTGCCCTTTCCATGGAACCATCCTGGCATTTGCCTAGAGCAATTTAGGGAACTCATGGAAAACCTAAATCAAGATGGCCGCACACAGGATTGAACCGTCGTCTTCCCGAATGCGAGTCCAGTGCTTAGGTATGGGTATGACTGTAGCTTCACGCCAGCCTCCAGGAAATGTGCCCTCAGCCCAGGTGCAGTTGTATGTGTTAAGCAGAAAGTGCTTGCCCGCAAAAGAGAGGTGCTGCAACATCTGAATGTGGATAGCGCCCGGCCCTGGGACACTCACGATTCTAATAAGAGAAGGGTATCGCCCCAGCCTCCTCCACTCGTTTCCGATGGATAAAGTAGTAGTAGTAGAGGGGTTTTGTGGGCGCACGACAGCAAGGTCTTCAGCGCCCGTTCAGTATCCTAGTGAGACAGGTGTCAAGAAAAAAGTTCAGAACATTTACATGAAACGGAACATAAAACACGGGGAACAATCATTGGAAAATATGTGCTCACCCACACCGAAGCGTGGGATGAAGCAGGGCGTCAGCAGTAAAACATGGACAACACATGAAGAAATTGAGAGAGGGAGCTAAAACAATGTAGCAGATGGAAGTGGCTGGCTGACCGCAAGGAAAAAAGGGAGGAGTCAGCCACTCTGCAATACACTAAAACCTCCAGCCTAAAAGTTTAGGCCAGAGTCCAGACACATCACAAAACTTAAAAACCCTAGACACACACGTCTCATCGTCTGCTAAAACACAAGGCAGATCCCCATCAACTTGTGCTTCTGCCCTTGCATCACGATATAAAATGCAGTCCGTTAAAATGTGCCGGACAGAGATGTGCACACCACAGGCAGCACAAAACGGAGGAGCCTCCCGCCGTAATAAATAGCCATGCGTCAGAGGACAGTGCCCGATCCGAAGACGTGTGAGGGCCACCTCTTCCCGCCTGAGCAACCGGCAGGAGGAACGCCACGGCCGAGTGGTTGACTTTACCGACCGCAGTTTATTGGCCGTCACCGCCAGCCATTCGTCCTCCCACAACTCCATGCACTTTCTGTGGAGTGCAGCGATGACTGACTGCAAGGGGATAGGACACTGGACCACATCCTGCTCTCTGCAGGCCTCCTTGGCAGCCCGATCAGCCTGTTCATTGCCCCATATGCCGACATGACCACGCACCCAGCAGAAGGATACCTCTTGACCCAGCCGTTGGAGCAAGTACAGTTGGTCATGTATCAACTGGACCATCTCCCCAGTCGGGTATAGGTTCTGCAGCGATTGTAAGGCACTAAGAGAATCGGAGCAGAGAAGAAATCGATCGCCCCGAACACGATTCATCTGCTCCAGTGCCGTCAGGATCGCGTGGAGCTCCGCTGCGAAAACGGTATATTCAGCAGGGAGGCGAATCCGGGTAACATGATCAGGGAACACCACAGAACAGCCAAGGGAAGTCTCCTGTTTGGAGCCATCAGTATAAACGACAGTGAAACCGTGATGCACATCTAAAATGTTAAAAAACAGTGACTGGAATGTAAAATCTGGCGTGCCATCCTTCTTAAAACGAGTCAAATCTAAAATAAGTGTGGGTCTTCGGAGGAGCCAAGGTGGAGATCTGCTCCAACCGCGACGTAAAACACGAAGACCAGCCATAGACATTGCAGCGAGGCAATCCTGTGCGCGAATCCCATAGGGCTGCGTCGCACGTTGCCGGTTATGAAATAACCGTGCCAGAGGAGGCTGAGCAACGGTATGGTATGCAGGGGTGTATGGTGTGGACAAAGTTTTATACGCCTGGCGGACCGTAAGTAGCTGTCGCCGCATATGAAGTGGCGGTTCACCAGCCTCTGCACAGAGGCTTGGTATGGGGCTAGTTCGGAATGCCCCAGTGGCCAACCGAAGCCCTTCATGGTGCACAACGTCCAACATCTTTAAGTACGAAGGCCTCGCGGACCCATACACCGTGCACCCATAATCGAGCCGAGACCGCACAAACGCCCTGTAAAACTGGAGCAGACAAGTCCTGTCAGCTCCCCATGTACTGTGGCTAAGACATTTTAAAATACTTAAAGCCTGAAGCGACCGCCGTTTCAGGTCTTTAAGATGAGGTAACCACGTGAGCCTCGAGTCAAAAATGAGCCCCAGAAATCTCACCGTGTCTTTAAAAGACAGAATAGTGTCCCTCAAGCGCAACTCAGGAAAGGTGAAAATCGAACGAGAACGGTTAAAAAGAACACATACAGACTTCTCGGTGGAAAAATTAAATCCACTCTTCAGCGCCCAGTCATCCAAACGCCTAATCGTAAGTTGCAACTGACGAGTTGTCGTTGCAAGGCTTGAAGAAGAGCAGAACAAAGAGAAATCATCCACAAACAAAGAACACTGGACAGGACTTTTCACTATGGACGTAATGCTATTAATAGCGATGGCAAAGAGAGTCACACTTAAAACGCTACCCTGAGGGACACCATTCTCCTGCTCAAAGCGATCAGACAGGACGTCACCAATTCGGTATCTAAAATATCGTGGCGAGAGGAAAGACTGAATAAAAAGAGGAAGACAACCACGAAAACCCCATTCGTGAAGCTGCTCCAGGATGAGACGCCTCCAAGTGGTATCGTAGGCCTTCTCGATGTCGAAAAATACACCTATAAGGTGATGACGGCGTAGGAAAGCTTGTTGTATAGCCGCCTCCAGGAGGGCAAGGTTATCGAAGGTGGAACGAAACCTCCTGAACCCACACTGAAAGCGACTAAGGAGTTGCCGGGATTCTAACATCCAGACAAGGCGGCGGTTGACCATCCGCTCCAAGGTCTTCCCTATGCAACTAGTGAGGGCAATACTACGGTAGCTACTTGGGCTCGTGCGGTCTTTCCCAGGTTTTAAAAAAGGGATTAAAACTGCCTCACGCCACGCGTCAGGAAAGTGACCCGAAGCCCAAATGGCATTAAAAAGTGCGAGGAGGATTTCTTTGTTGCGCATTGTGAGGTGCCATAGCATACTGTAATGGATCCTGTCGTGACCAGGGGAAGTGTCACGAGCTCCAGACAATGCAGAATCCAGTTCCCACATAGAAAAAGGGCAGTTGTAAACTTCATGAGAGGTGGGCTGGAAGTTCAGACTACACCTCTCAGCAACCGCTCTATGGCGCTGGAAACCTGGATCCTGACTGGTTGTGGCAGTAACTGTCGCAAAATATGCTGCCATAGTCTGGGCAATGTCTCGCGGATCTGTGTGGAGAGTGCCGTTATTCATTACAGCAGCAATGGGGCACATCCCTCCTCTGCCAGAAATTCTCCTAATGGTCTCCCACACAATGGAACTTTTGGTGGAACGATTAATGGTGTTCAGGAACTTTTGCCACGACCTCTTCTTGCTCTCACGAATAATGCGGCGACATCTCGCCCTCGCCACCCGAAAGGCTGCAAGATTCTCAGCAGTCGGCCGACACTTGAACCACCGCAGGGCCGCACGCCTGGTCCTGATTGCAGAGCGGCATTCGTCACTCCACCAAGGCACAGGTGGCCTTTTCCGGTGGCCTGTGGACTGTGGAATGGATGCTGCATCGGCGTGGTGGACCGTTTTGGTAATATGATCCACCCACACCTCAACATTCGCACAGTGTTTGAATTGGGCCAACTGGCTATAAAGTGTCCAGTCAGCTCCACTGAGCACCCATCGTGGTGGTCTCCTTTCGGGGCCAACGCCATCTGGCAGGTGAATCCAGATTGGGAAATGATCACTGCTGTGCAAGTCAGCGACCACTTCCCAGTGAGCACTAGCGGCAAGAGCTGGAGAGCAAAACGAGAGATCTATGGCAGAGAACGACCCAGTCGCCGTGCAGAAATGAGTACTCTGTCCTCCATTGAGCAAGTAGGCACAGGATGACAGGAGAAGCCTCTCAATTGCTCTACCCCTGGGGCAGGTAATTGCAGAGCCCCAAAGCACATTGTGGGCATTAAAATCACCACAAATAATGAATGGCTGGGGGAGCTGTGTAAGAAGGTCGGTGAGGGCCGCTTCATCAAGAGCATCATGTGGGGGCAAGTAAAGTGAGCATACAGTCAATGGATGACGCACGTGCACGGACACAGCGACGGCCTGTAGAGTCGTCGTAAGTGAGAGAGGCGAGGAATGGTAGTCCGTCCTGACGAAAATACCTACGCCTCCTCTAGCTCTCTCTCCACTCAGGTCGTCCTTTTTGTGGAGTGTATAGCCTCGTATCTCAGGGGAGTATGATGGATGGAAATACGTCTCCTGGAGACAGAGACACAGTGGTCTACCCTGAGAAAGTAGACGAAGTTCCTCCACATGCGTCCTGAACCCTTGCAAGTTCCACTGGAGTATGGGAGCCATCTATGTTGGGGGTAGCACCTTCATCCTGTCTCTCCGACGGGGTGGGGAGACCGCAGCAGGTGGAGGGGCAGGCGTGGGACGAGATGATTGCCCCACACATACATCGTACTCCATCAACTCTGGGGAAGAGTCAGATGAAGCCTCGCGTAAAACAACATCCGCATGGTCAGATGGTTTACCACGGGATTTGACCCGCTGTTGCTGCTGCACAGTAGCTTTCTGTGGCTTGGTGGACTTTGGGGGAGCGGATGTGGGAGTGGTAATTGGCGCACTGGGCTTGGGGACAACCTCAGCTGTTGGAGGCGCGAGGGGCTGGACCAAGTCCGCCACTGTACCTTTGTCTGCCGTGCGAGGAGGGGCTACTGGCTCTGGAACACTGGCTGCGTTGCAAGTGCACTGACAGCTACAGGTGTTAGTGCCAACACTCACCACCTCAGTCTGCGTTGAGGCATCGACTTTTGGCGTAGGCTTCTGTACCAGGGATGCAAAAGATGTAGCAAATGTGGGAGGTTGCATCGACTTATAAATCTTCTTGGCCTCACCATAGGGGATACGCTTGGTTGTTTTTATTTCCTGAACCTTGCGTTCCTCTAAAAATATGCGGCAGTCCCTACTCCAAACAGGGTGGTTCCCAGAGCAATTAATACATTTAGCCGGAGACGAGCAACCAACTCCTTCATGAGCAGCCTGACCACAGTTTCCACAAGTCGCTTCGCCTTTAGAGCCTAAGGTGGTATGCCCAAAACGCTGGCATTTGAAACAGCGCATTGGGGCCGGGAAATAAGGCCTCACACTAAGGCGAAGGAAGCCAGCTTTAACATGTTCGGGAAGTTTTGTGCTACTGAAGGTCAGAATAAAGGAGTCGGATTTGACAAGAGTGCCATCAACCCTCTTCATGATGTGTTGGACATCAACGATACCTTCCGGAGCCCACTCACGTTGCAGTTCTTCCTTGGGAATATCAGCTAGATCCCGGCATGTCACAACACCTTTGCTATAGTTCAAGGTGCTGTGCAGTTCAGTGTCTATGGCATACTCTCCAAGGCATTTAGCAGATTGGAGGTTAGTTGCTTGCTGAGAAGTAGAAGTTTCCACTAGCAAGGTCCCATTACGTAAGCGCTTCACCGATTTTAAGGAGCCACAGATTCCCTCCAATCCCTTGTGAATATAGAAGGGCGAAACCTTCTCGAAACTACCCTCCTTCCGTTTCACAATGAGAAACACATTCGGATTACCAGAATGCATTCTGTTACCTAAGACTGGACTTTTCAAAGAAGCGCCGGAGTCAGGGGGACTGACTGCACGGGCCCTCTTAAGAGACTGGGTGTTACAACCTTCCAGCGGCCCACCCTTTCCGCTGGGAGGAAGAAAAGAGGATTTCGAAGGATCCATCTCGGTCCCACGAGCAGCTAGGGAACTAGAAGTCCACCTAGACAGAGCCCCGCGTGCCTAGGTAAGCCTTATACAACTGAGGTGCGGCAGGTTCCCCAGAGGTTGCCCGCTATCGACTGTTCCACATCAACAGCCATGCATCTCATCGGCGCGCAGCACACCTTGAGATTGAGGGTTTTTTTATAGAGGTTTATTCCATCCTCGCGATCCGGGCGGTCAAGCCAAGATCCCCATTCCCTGAGACACACAACGTTCCACCGCCGCGCCGCACGGTGGTCGTTGAAGTATGCCCAGAGGTTACGGTGACAGGGGACTGGCGGCGCTTACCAGTCCCCAGCTCAGGAACCCCGGGGTCGCCAAGCCCGTACCCAGCAAATGAATGCTGAGCCCCTGGGGGCCCGATGGATAAAGGCAAGGTGAGAGAGGGAAGAGCTCAAAACATCAGCAGAATGGTGGCCCGAGGCGTTGGAGATAGCAACAGGATCCACAATGCCATCAGCACCTACTGTCAGACCAGAATGTATCTTGGTTCCAGAGAGCCGTCGGAGGTTGGCCCACAAGACAGAGGAAGGTGTGGAACTATTAAAAGAACTTGTGAATGAAATCCAACTAGTTCTTTTGCTATCCCAAAGAACTCAACGACACTTTGCACGCATCTGTTTATAATGAACGCAGTTTTCCAGCATAGGGTGGTGTTAAGAAACACGAAGAGCAGGTCTCCGTGCGCGAATTGCGTCACAACACGCCTCGGTCCACCAAGGGACTGGGACACGATGTGGTAAAGAGGAAGTGCGAGGAATGGAACGTTCTGCAGCAGTAAGGATAACATTGGTGAGATAGTCCAACTGGTCATCACAACTGAGGAAATCTTGTTCTGCAAATGTCGCCAGGGAGGAGTAAGGCTGCCAGTCAGCCTTAGTAACCTGCCATTTGGGCATGCATGTGGATGGGGTAGGAGTCAGCAGATGGAGGGCACACGGGAAATGGTCGCTCGAGTAGGCGTCAGAAAGGACGGACCACTCAACACAAGGGGCAATCTGGGCAGTGCAAAAGATAGGTCCAAATGGGAATAGGTGTGCGAAGAGTCAGAAAGGAAAGTGGGTGCACCAGTGTTAAGGCAGAAGAGGTTGAGTTGGTTAAGAATGTCAGCCAAGAGGGCACCTCTCTGGAAGGTCCTGGGAGAACCCCAAAGGGGTTGATGCACATTAAAGTCACCGAGAAGCAAAAACAGTGATGGTGGCTGCCCAATAAGCTGAAGGAAGCCTGCCCTGGTGACATCGAAGGATAGAGGTACATAAATGGTACAGAGGGAGAAAGTCAGGTGGGGAAGGAAAAGGTGAACAGCAACAACTTGAAGACGGGTAGTCAGGGAGATGGGCTGACTATGAAGATCATCCCGTAGAAGCAGCATGACATCCCATGAGATGGGATGCTGACTTCAGGGGGGAAGGTCAAAACGAATCAGTAAGTAATGTGGAAGCTCAAAGCAGTCTTGAGGGCGCAATTTAGTTTCCTGAAGGCAAAGTACAAGGGGATGCTGCAATGCTAGAAGCAGTTATAAATCCTCTTTGTGGGACTGAAGGCCACGGACGTTCCACTGGAGGACAGTCATGAGGAGAAAGATGTAGGAGTGTCAACTCTGTGTCCGCCGAGGCACAACCGGTGGAGAGTCACTACTACAGGGCACAGAAGCAGGAGGATCCTGTTGCATGGGATCCACAGAAGCATCGGTATGCTTGTGCGGTCGGTCGGCGGAGTCCAATGCCGAAAAACGGTTGGTGGAGGCCACCGGCGAGACAGAGGCTGGCTGGGTTAAGCGACCATGTGGTGACACAACTGAGCAGGATGTTTGAGTTGGTGAAGGGGAAGACCGTTTGTCTTTAGCGGACTTCTTGGAGCCCTTCTGGTTAGATGAAGACTTGGGTGTTGTTAGGCTGGAGGGACAGAGGAAGTCTTCTAGCGAGTACACCTTCTGGCCTTCCCTGCCTGCCAGTTGTGTAGTGGGTAGCTTTGCCCCTTTAGCTCAGAGTTCGAAAGTTTGTTGCGCAGCAGGACGTGGAGACGGTGATGCTACCTTGACACTCGGCGACTTCACAATCTCAGAGTCAAATTTGAGGTTGCACATCTGTGTAGCCATGTCCTTCATGGAGTGAGGGGTAACAAGAACTGAACCATAAGTGCCAGACGGGAGAACACAGGGTTTGCGACTAGCTAGTAACTTGCAAGCTAATGGGTAAGGCACTTTTTCCTTTACCCGAATCTCTTTAACAGTCCACTCATCTAGGTACATGGGACAATCCTGGGAGGAGGCAGTGGGGCCGCCACTGCAGTTGATACAGTGGGGAGAAGGAGGTGGACATTCACCCTCGTGAGCATCCCTGCCACAGGTTACACATTTGGCTGGGTGTCGACAAGATGTTCTAGTCTGATTGAACCGATGACGCGGGTTACAGCTTATCAGATTCGGAATGTGATGATTTCGTAGCTTGCTTTAATCTTCGATGGCAGCACCATCCTACCAAAGGTGAGGAAAAGAGTGCGGGGTGGGCACCAAGGAGGAATCTACCTTTTTCATATCACGATGGACAGCAATGACACCCTGATCAGACAGGTAAGATTGTATTCCAGCCTCGGTTAGACCGTCAAGCAGCCTGGCGTAAATTACACTATGGGAAGAATTCAAAAGTATTATGTGCCTCACCACAAACAGAGTAGCCGTAGAGAAGCGAGACAGCAAGTAGTTGTGCTTCAGCATCAGAAGCCATCTCCAAAATCGAAGTGCCATTCTGTACACAAGAGCAGGATTCCACATGGCCAGCAATGGCATCAACACCTTTTTGAATAATAAACGGATTGACCGTAGCAAAGAACTGACTGTCTCCAGTACATGATACCACAAGGAACCGCGGTGCAGCAGGAAGGGTCTTCGAATCAGTAGCCTCATTACATTTACATTTCATCAGCATCGATGGAGAGAATGTGTGACTCATCACGAGGAAATCCCCATGATCGTCAGCATCTTCGATGGCACGCTCCTTCCAACTGGGAGCCCCCTTCACAAGAGGGCGCACCCACCTCAGGTGATTGTTCACACCTCAGGTCACATCTCCCAAACACCTGACGTAGGGACCAATGGGCTATCTGGGAAGGTTATAGCTCAGACAGTCACCCCTCACTGGGCCTGGCCTGTACCAGGGGGTATGTGCAAACCCTGCCCGTCAACCCAGGGATGGGAATTACGCATTAACCAGTCACCGTTTACAAGTGGGCCAGCCTTCAGGAGCACACAGGGAGGAAGAAGAAAAAAAGGAGGAACGAGAGGAGAAGGGAAACAAAGAAGGGAAAAAGGAGCCAAAAAGAAAGGTGAGACTGTTTGCAGGTCAGCAACAGAATGTAGAACATTCCCAATAATACCCTAGACATGTTCCTAAGGGAGGGGAAAAAGAATAGCAAGAGGGTAGACACGCAACATGGAAGGGAAAAAGTGCTGCAAAGGCTGGGGCCCCGTGGTAGCCAAGGACGAACCCGCCAAATAGTGGCGGGCACCATGGGGGAACAGCAGCCCGTCAATGTACAGAATTACTGTTTGTTTTTGGAGCATCACCTGCTAACAACTTTGCAAAAGAAGCAGCGACACTTTCTGCACAACCCACCCATCATTTTGCATGACAATGCGCAGGCACATACAGCACAAGATGTGTCTGCTCTGTTCGGTCGATGGGACTGGGAAGTACTGTACCATACACCATACTCCCCAGACTTAAATCCTTGTGACTTTGATTTGATTCTGAAGATGAAGGAACCACTTTCTGGCATTTGCTGCAGAACTGTTCCAGAGGCTCGACAGGCAGTAGACCGCTTCATTCACAACATCAAAAACACTGGTTCTGTTAACGGTATACTACGCCTTCCATATCACTGGCAATGGGTTCTACACAACGCTGGTGACTACTTTGCAGGACAGTAACAGGTGCCAACATGTAACTCTTTTGTATTGGTTGTGAATAAATAGTTGACACTATTTATGTTCCAACTCTCATATATTCTACTTGTCCAACAACAAATGACAATTTTGCCATTGTAAAACTATCTCCACCTGTTGTTGCTGGACAAGGTACTGAATAAATTGTTTCACTCCCAGCAGTCTGGCTTCTCCCTCTTCCCAGGAGGTATCCAGTGTTAAGGAAGCGATAGGACTGTACTGTCTGCAATGAAATCTCTAGACTTACTTAATGAGACAAGGCACAATGGTCATTAATGGGAGTCAAAGCGCCCCAAGAAGACAGGTAACTACTGCTTGGCATGCATGGAGAGCTAGCATCTCAGGTATCAGAAATATGATCCACATTGTTAGGATGCTCAGCTGATATGGTACAATAACGAGCCCATCACATGACGGCTACTGCATTGGTTTTTAAGCACTTATTGAAATTTACATAGTTATTGAAGTCTACATAGTTACTGCATACAGACAATCTTTAAAAATGTTGCCAGTTGGCACTATTTAAGCTGACCATCCCTAAGGGGTCCACACTACCGGGAAATTTAGAAGACTGACATTGAACCCAAGCAGAACCAAATACAGATGAAAGGAAATGGATAAATACATGAATGAAAGAAAAAAAGCAGGACCTACACAAACATCGCATGCCGATATAAAAAATTGCAACCATGGGACAGACTGAGATACGAGATTGCAGCACAAGAAAGGAAGTAGGTACTACAATATCTTGAACCCTGTGCTTGCCATTCACTTTTTCAAGAAAGAGTCATGAAGTATTTGAAACTGTGCAATAGAACACTCAGTATTCTACTATTTTACTGGGAAATTTCACTACAGAATTCAAGTCACTGGAAATGTTTTTCAGTTTTAATAGTGCAGGAAATTAACAGTGAAAATTCACCATTGCTGACACTTAACAATGCCAATGCATGTTATGTATGATGACACTCAACATAGAAGCAGCCAGCCTGAATCCCAATGGAGGATATTTTCATTATCATCATTTGACTAGCAAGAGATATATGTAAGTGGCTCTCAGACTTCTTAAGCAACAGAACCCAGTGTGTTGTCCTTTAGGGCAAGTGTTCATCAGAGACAAGGGTATCGTCAGGAGTGCCCCAGGGAAGTGTAATAGGACCTGCTGTTCTCTATATACATAAATGGATTGGCGGATGGGGTGGGCAGCAATCTGCAGTTGTTTGCTGATGATGATGTGGCGTATGGTGTAAGGTGTTGAAGTTGAGTGACTGTAGGAAGATACAAGACAACTTAGACAAAACTTCCAATTGGTGTGATAAATGGCAGCTATCTCTAAATGTGGAGCCATGTAAGTTAATGTGAATGAGTAGGAAGAACAAACCTGTAATGTTTCGGTACAGTATTACTACTGTCCTGCTTGATACAGTCAACCCATTTAAATATCTGGGCATAACGTTGCAAAGCGATATGAAGTGGAACGAGCATGTGATAACTGCGGTAAGAAGTCAAATGGTCGACTTCAGTTTATTGAGAGAATTTTAAGGAAAAGTAAATGAGATCACATATGGAACACTTGTACAACCTATTCTTGAGTACTACTCAAGTGTTTGGGATTTGTACAAGGTTGAATTGAATGAAGACATTGAAGCAATTCAGAGGTGGGGAGCAATTCAGAAGTGAGCAGCTAAATTTGTTCCCGGTAGGTTTGAACAACACATAAGTGTTATGGAGATGCTTTAGGAACTCAAATGGGAATCCCTGGAGGGAAGGCAACATTCTTTTCGAGAAACACTCTTGAGAAAATGTAGAGAACCAGCATCTGAAGTTGACTGCCAAGCAATTCTACTGCTGCCAATATACATTGTACATAAAGACCATGAAGATAAGATACAAGAAATTAGGGCTCATACGGAGGCATACAGACTTATTTTTCTCTTGCTCTATTTGCAGGTGGAACAGGAAAGGAAATGACTAGTAGTGGTACAAGGTACCTTCTGCCGCGCAACATATGGTTGCTTGTGGATTATCTATGTAGATACTGAGGTAATGACAAGAGTTCCAGATCATATGTAAATGTATTAGGTAAAACCCCAAGCATTTCCACTGTATCCTGTGGAATGAGGTCATATGGTAGACTTAACTTTTTATCTACTAACCAGATGGGAACATTAAGCTCAGTTGCCTCCCACGCACCAACACTGTGGATCAACATACACAGTCCAGTCGCATAAATGTGACCAATGCCTTTGTTTGACGTCAGCGTGCAATAACCAGTGGCAGCACTAGCAGTGGGGGGAATATAAGGTGTGTTGGGGAATGCAGAAAATAGTGCAGAGGTCACCACAGAGTGGAAAATGAACTATTTTTCTGACATCCAAAAGGGCATGATCACTGGCTTTCGGGCCAAGTATGGAAGCATTTCCGAAATGGTCAAGCTTGTAAACATTTAGATGTTGCCACTGTTAATGTATACCGTGCATCACGAAATGGTGCTATCCAAAACCAGCACTGAGGCAACTGGTGCACCAAGGGCCATAGATGACTGGGGTGAATGACGGCTGCAACCGCATGGTTGAATAGACGTGAAATTGCTGAGCAACTTATCACCCAAGTGACCCAAGGGGGCTACCACCAGTTTCTCCTCAATGACCGTTTGGTGAATGTTGCACCATATTGGCCTCTGCAGCAGGCACCTGGTTCATAGACCCACACTGAATGCTGTTAATTGGCAACAAAGTCTGAAACTCTTTTCAGTTGAATTTCGTTTTATGCTCCATTGGACAGATGATTGTTGGCATGGAAGGTGTGAAACATCTTTAAGCGAACACAATAAACAATCATCAGATGGGTTCGGGCCAGGGCAGGAAGGGTTATGGTCTGGGGAATGTTTTTATGTCGTTCTCAGGGTGACACAGTCATTATGGAAAGCACAATGGATCAACAAGTCAGCATCTATCCTTGGGTACCATGCCCACCCCTACAAGCAGTTTGTTTTTCTTCAGCGGGGGAGTGCAGCATGTCACACAGCTCACAGTGTACATGCGTGGTTTAAAGAGCACCGGATGAGTTAGTGGTACTCCCCCACCCACCACAATTTCCATATTTATACCCAATCAAGAATCTGTAGGACCACTTTGATTGGGCTGTTACTACTATAGATCCTCAGCCAAGAAACCTGGCACAGATAGCCTCAGCCTTGTTGTTGGATTAGGTCTATATCCCTGTCAGTACCTTCTAGAATCTCATTGACATTCTTCCATCATGTCTTGTAGCAGTCTTCAGTGAAATAGGTGGTTATTTAGTTTTCTGCCAGGTGATCACATTAATGTGACTGGGCAGTATAAATTTTCCTTTCATTTCCACAGAAATGTAACACTGTATTAGCACTTAGCCAAATGAGACACTTATAATCCTACATAAAGTAAACAAAATAGTGTCTAGCTCAGATTTTCACATCTCTGACACCGCCAAACGCGACCCGCCACCATCTGGTCCAAACTGAAGCTTAGGCACTGGGTACACTGATTCACCTATTGTTTTCAGCATGAAATTTTATATACATATATTAAAAAATCTGTTCTGCTATATTTACTCACACAACTTCTGCTTTCCACATTTGAGTGGTTAAGATACATAAAATCACACACATGTAAAGAAGAAAGTTATCTACGTAAACTCCTTGACACTGGTGAAGGTTTAACTACTTCTTAATGCATTATTATAGCATTTGGAGGGGTGCTACATTATATCTTAACACTTAATATTTAAAACAGCCGGTTGACACAGAACAGGAAGGGGGGGTGGCAGAGCAGGGGGGGGGGGTGGCAGAGCAGGGGGGGGTGGCAGAGCAGGGGGGGGTGGCAGAGCAGGGGGGGGTGGCAGAGCAGGGGGGGGTGGCAGAGCAGGGGGGGGTGGCAGAGCAGGGGGGGGTGGCAGAGCAGGGGGGGGGTGGCAGAGCAGGGGGGGGTGGCAGAGCAGGGGGGGGGGGTGGCAGAGCAGGGGGGGGGGGTGGCAGAGCAGGGAGGGGTGGCAGAGCAGGGAGGGGTGGCAGAGCAGGGAGGGGTGGCAGAGCAGGGAGGGGTGGCAGAGCAGGGAGGGGTGGCAGAGCAGGGAGGGGTGGCAGAGCAGGGAGGGTGGCAGAGCAGGGAGGGTGGCAGAGCAGGGAGGGTGGCAGAGCAGGGAGGGTGGCAGAGCAGGGAGGGTGGCAGAGCAGGGAGGGTGGCAGAGCAGGGAGGGTGGCAGAGCAGGGAGGGTGGCAGAGCAGGGAGGGTGGCAGAGCAGGGAGGGTGGCAGAGCAGGGAGGGTGGCAGAGCAGGGAGGGTGGCAGGGGATGAGAGAAAACAAGGAGAGAACGAACACACACACACACACACACACACACACACACACACACACACACACACACACACACAAGAGAATGAAATATTTGCATTATCCCTCAAGTCTCAAATGGTTCGAGATATCAAAGAGGTATTGACAAATGATAGCACTGAAAGGTGAGAGTGTTTTGCTATATGATAAACACGTGGGACTTTCTTATCTAACATAATGTAAAAGTAACTAAACTTCTGCAATAAAAAGATTCAATTCTTTTCATGTCTTCAATAGCTAGTGAAATAAGAATTAGTGTTGCTTTGCAAAAAGGTAAGTGAAGAACGTGCACACTTATTTTTATACCAAGCATGTGATTTTTCAAAAGTTTTCGACCTGAATTGTCCTCAGTTCCTCATTTAATAAACCACTGTTTCATGATTCTGTTACTATTACAACTGCATCAGGACTTCGGTGAGGTGATATTGAGCAAACCACTTCGTTTTGCCAAAAGAAGTGAATTTTAATAATACAATAAGAAAAATGTAGATGTTTACTCAAAATTCACCACTGATGAATGAGTGGTTTTCAGGTGGCAGCAAGTTTTATTTGCTGCAAGTATAATGAATGGGCTGGACCAATGACCACACCAAACAACTTTTACAATTGTACTGTGAAATACCTTGTTTATGAAAGTTGATATGTGAATATTACACACACACACACACGCACGCACGCACGCACGCACGCACGCACGCACGCACGCGCGAGCGCGCGAGAGTGTAAAAAAAGGGGCATCAAAAAGAAGGTTGAAACGTTTCTAGATGGTATTCCACATGCAGACCATAGTGCTATATAATTCCTCCCCCCCACTTTCAATCCTGATGTTGGTTTCTAACAGTAAGTCATCCCCCTCTTCTTCCTGCCTTCTTCACTTCCACCTACATAATGCATCTCAAATTACTCAATCTGCTGCATGTATGACATCTTTGGTTGCCCCAGCATCCAACAGCTCCTCCTGCTACAGTCTTAAAAGTGTGTCCCACGGATTTGTGTTCTCATGTTTGGATGTGTGTCTACTGAGATATAGTTTCCTGAAGTCTTCTCAGCATCTCCACTATCAACTGTCCTCACCAAATCTCCTCCTAAGGCTTATTGTCTCATTTTCCTGTTGACCAAGCTTCACACACATTGAAACATGTATGTATTCAGTACAGCGATGGCGAGGCATGACAGAATCTCTGACCAGAGAGTTGTTTATCGTTGCTAGTCTGCGCTTGACTGCGTGAGAGTTCAGTTGCGAGTAGTCTGTTGCGAGTTATACTCAGTCGGAGTTGTGTGTGGGGAGTCGGCGGGCGTCGACATGGGTCTCTGGTCAAGGTTCGGGACGAGGTATATTGTTAAATAAGGTAATGAAGCAGCATTGCGAACATCTGATAATGTAATGTATGTTAATTGTAATTAATTTGTTCAAGAAATGCCCCAATAATAATTTTGTTTTCAAAGCTATCATTTTTTTAAGAAACTAATCATTACAATTGAAACAATATTTCCTATGCTTTTCCTGCCAGAATCAATTTATCAGATTAATTATTGCACAGGGCCTAAGGTTAGCACAGCTACCCTTATAAAATTTATCAGGTTCACGATAACGTTAATTTTGTGGGGACTTAACATTTTTGCACATTTTTATTATCATTGAGTTTTATTACTGTGGGAAGCTAACATTTGGCACTATTTGCAATTCTATTCAATTCCTTTCATTTTCTTTTATTTTCACGGGGAGGTTACACTTAGCACGATGTCTATTCTCATTTAAAATATTATCTTTTATTTTTGCGAGGAGGTTACAACATATAGGGCCACATTCCAAGCAAATACTTTCATAACCCATTTCCTTATTTCCATACTGATATTCTTGCTGGTGAGTTAGCTCTTCCTCAAATTAAATTCAGTTTTGGCCTGTTCTATTCTGCTCATAATTTCTTTCCAGCTTCTAACATCCTTTGTAATCCTGCTTGCCAAGTAGGTAAATTCCTCTACCGTTTCTAGCTCCTCTCTTCCAGTTCTTATTCTTAAAGGTTCATACTCTTCTTCGGCCCTGCATATAATCACTTTAGTCTTTCACTTGTTTCTCCTCATACCATGCTGACTGAAGAAAAACCTTTCCATTGTACTGTGGACCTTCTCTATATCCTCTTTGATATCCGTGATTACAGCAGTACCACCTGCATAACGTAGCACGTCTATCTTTTGCCCATTAACTTTGATCCCCGCCTCAGTAGTTTCACAAACATCGTCTACAGCTTGCTGGATATACGCACTGAATGTGAGATGAGAAACAGCACATCCGTGTCATGTCTTTTCTAATGTTTGCTTCTTGTTTATGATGAAAATTTCTAATCACAGCCACTTCATACTTATAGAAGATGTGCATCACCCATATTTCTTTGTATTTTAGACCTGCTTTCTTCAAAACTCACAACATTTCTTGTCAGATAACATTATTGAATGTCTTTTCCAGGTCTCCAAAGGCCAAATAAGTTGATTTATCTTTCTGTATTTGCTTTGTGACAAGAAGCCCCAGTACCAGAAGCTTGTTCCTAATCCTCTCCTGAATCCAAACTGATCCCCACTCAGTACATCCTTCACCTTCTCTTCAATTCTCCCCAGAACTATTTTTGTGATAATTTTTGATGCATGCGATATTAGGCTTAAGGTTTGGTACGGTTCACATTTTGAAGCTGCTGTCTTCTTTGGTATAGGAACCATGATGCATTTCTGGAAGTAAGTTGGCATCTCTCCTGTGTTATAGATCGACCTAATCAGTTTCAGCAGCATCATTTTCATGTTGTCACCAACATTCTTGATTAGTTCTGCAGGAATCTCATCAATACTCATTGCTCTGTTGTTCTGTTTTAGATCTTTGAGAGCCTTCTCAAATCATTCTTGCAGAAATCTTATCCTTTGTCATCTTCATTTACTTTCTCTTTTTTTTTCCTTCCTCCAATAAAGGTTCTGTCACACAACTCCTCAATGAATTATTTCCGTCTTCACCAAACAGCATCAATCCAAAAATCAAAGTTTCATGAATCTCCCCTTAAATATGGCAAATTTAAAAAACCAACCATTGTTTTAAGACTAGGCTCAGGAAACTGCTGTTCCTCATAAAATATCACGTGTACAACATTCTAAGAGCAAACTTTAATGTTCATGCAACAAGAATAAAGTACTTCACAGTTATTGTGTTGTTTTCTTTCTTGTAGTCCATTTCAACTATAATAAGCAGGGGATGTACACCATCAGACAAATTGATTCTCCCATATATATTCTCTCTCCTTAAATACTTTTTTTTTAATTGTATACACAACAATGTGCTGTTCAGGCATTCCATATTGCCTTCTCTCACAAACTACATGGCCACTTAAGATTTTTTTTTAAATAACAAATTTTTTTCCTTCGTTATGTTCATTGTCTAGGTCCTTACGTCAATAGACAACAGAAGTGCACCACTTACAACAGCATCTGCCCTCTATGCACATTTTCATGTACAATTCAATCTTCAGACCGATTACCTTCACCAATTTTTTTTTTTTTTCACATAGCAATAAACATGTCTAAACTGCAGATGTAAACCATTCGGAACAGCAAATGCAGTAATAACAATTTACTTACCTCTCACCATCACTACAATCTAAAGAACATTTCCATAAAGACCTGGAAAACACATTCTGATTCGCATTGCCACTAGCTTTAAATTTTAACCGTTAACTTGCAGGTTTCAGATACAGTTATAATTCTATTCACACAGTACATGATATTCTCGAAAGCATTGTGATGAGACATCGATTAAGTTGTTTTCTATCTTTAGATTTAGATTTCATGTAACACTGACCATTAATGAAAGTGGGAAAAGGGTGACAAACATATCTGTTGACAGTACAAATAGAAAAAAGTTCTAATGACGGTGCCAATTTTATAGAGCTAGCCTATTCCTCTCACTTTCCTCTTAAGAAAGAAATGTACCATTCAAATTTACAACAAAGACATTTTCTATCAGTCTCCACAATCTATAGTTACTATGGATGAACTTACTCCATATACGATGAGATTCTGTAATGATGTATCATACTTTCAGGGATGATAGAGGAAGGTAAAATGTAAGGGACCTCTGGTCCGGAAATGTTCATGTTTTGAGTGAAAATCATTCTGATACCTCTGACAGTGGAATACATGTACCAGTACTATTACCAAGTGTGTTGGGTAGGCAATCCCATTGTGCTTTTAGATGTAGAAGTTGGGATAATAACTCAACAAATCCAGTGCAGACAGCATACTTTGTACTGACATGAACTACCTTTGTGTAACCATATCTGCACTGTTGTAGACAGCAGTTTTAGTTTTCAATTTGTAGAATGTCAATCAGCCCAAACCAACAGGAGTTTTACACGGTGACAAAACTTGCAGACATGATATTAGTGTACGGGCATTCAAACTAAAGCATAAGAGAAGCAGAAAGGCTTTCCAGCACCAAATATCCGCATAGAAGAGACATTCGACTCTCACCATTTTTCCAAGACTGTTCCAATTATTAAGTGAAACAGCAATTGGTAGCACAGTACAACATTAAGGAGAATGACGAACTACACAGACTCCTGATTTAGAAGATGCTGTGCTTGCTCAAGTGGATGAGGTGCCTGCAATAAGCAATCAGTGGCACATGAAATGAACATTTCACAGACCACTGTCTGGCAAGTACTACAGGAATGCAGTTACACTGCTACCATGAACAGAAAGTGCACGTTTTGACTCTTTTTGTCTTCAGACCACATCTCTTGTCCAACCAGTGGTTCTCTCAACACCTTACAGTTGATCCTCACTTTTCTGCATACATATTTCTCACAGACGAAGCTTGTTTTGTCAGAGACAGAATACTAATAAGTCGGAATAGTCGTGTTTGGGCTGATGAGAATCCCCACACTACAGTTGTGAAGAGCCATCAAGCCATTATCAGTCAACATGTGGGCAGTTATAATCAATAATTAAGCATCACTGAACACAGCATTTATCAGAGAGATACTACCCACGTTCCTGGAACATATCCTAATGGTTAATCGTCAATAGATGTAGCTCCAATATGATGGAACCCATCTCACTTTAGACCAAGGGTTCAGACAGGGGCTGTTGGTAAAATACCAATATTTTTTCCAGCAAATATTGATATATATCAGCGATATTCCCCCACACTTAATCAATATTTAAACAAACAGCTCTAAAACCAACAGTATATTTACAATTTGGAGCCAATATTTTTATAGGACAGTACATAAAAATAACTATATTTTTAAATATCAATATATTGGATTCCCAATATTTTTAAAAATATCAACAGCCCTAGTTCAGACATGACATGCTATGGCTGCATTAATGCTGGGGTTCACCATTTTGGACAACTGTTGTCTAACATACATTTAGGATTTTTAGTCTCTGGCATCAAGTTACGTGTGCCGTTTCTAGTCCATGAACAGAGGAGATTAGCTGAGGGTATTGGGGAGTACTCAGTGGGAATTCTGTAGATAATGACCAGAGTTCAGAAACTAGGATCCTTAGTTTGAGTGTTGCATGAGGTTACTGTGGAACTGCAATAAATTTTTACTTATACTCTTTTCCAGGCTAGGGTCACTTACCTCAAACTGATACATTATCCTTCATCATCACTGAAAGTCTAACACTGTCATGGAATCACCATGTGGAATTTATGCAGGGTTTTGCATTTCACTTTCCATCATATTTATTCCTATTTATTCAATAATGAGTGAATTGCAACAAACCTTTGAAAACGCACTCAACTAAATTCTTCACAGCCGTGTTGTAAAATTCTGTTTGAGACGATTTTGGGCCAAACACATAGTTATAGGTAAATGATCTCTCTGAACCACATATCTGAACCTGAGGCTCAGAAGGAACTGTCTCCAAACAAGTTTGACAACCTTTCTCAGTTTCTGATGAAACTAGAGGACGTATCCGTAGAGCTACTTTAATACTAACTGCATCAGAAACCTGCAACAAAGAACAATGCATGTTACATGCTAGAGAACTATGAAACAAAAATTGTCTTCTTGCAATATTTTTAAAACATTAAAAATCATTCTATCAGTAAAAACAACAAATTTTGAAAGTCCACTGATTCTGAAACAAAGTCAAATATAATCAGAATGATAGGAACAAATGATAATTAACTGTGCTTCAATGTTACCATAATTCATTCTATCTCGTACTGGAAAACTGCAACTGTAGCAGGCTGTTTGGAGAATAATGAAAAGTTGTAGAATTGTCAATTTGTCGTTCATGGTTTCAGTGTACAGTATGGATAACTGAACACGACAACCAAAGTTTGTCAATAAAATAGAATGTGGTACATTCACATTTCATACACTACCACAAATACTTTTCTCTGGAATCAGACTTGAGTAAAGTTAAGGAAATGCAAATTTGAGACACGCAAAGAAATTTGTTGATGTTATAATTTGGATTGGCTTTACACAAAACATTATTGCCACTTAAATTTATATGGATTTCTACATATTTATAAAGATCAGCTTCATCAAGTAACTAGTTTCATTTCCTATTCTATATACAGCTATCCTTACACAGTTTATGTAAAACTACTAATATTTATCACACATTTTTAAATATTTGTTTTATTAACGACATACATTTAAAAAATAGCATTGATATTATGCAAAATATTTTACTGTTCAATGTAGGTATGGGGTGCGCACACACTCCAGAGACTGGAAAATGAAGCAGTTATGGGATTTCTAAAGTAACAATTCTACAATTTGTCTCGAGTTCATCAGAGCAATGTAAAAAAATCATGGGTATCTAGATAATGATTTGTTTCACTTGATAGCAATTGTTCAAAGTCTTCTGCATTCAAATCCCAAAAACATTACATACAAGTTGACAATAGAATGAGGTGAGTGCTACCTTCTTTCACAGCTCAAAGAATAAGGCAAGTCTATGATAAACTTGTATAGACCTATCACCAAAAATTAAGTGCAACCCAGCAATTTGTGGCATACTGACATACATATGCCGCAAACACTACACACTGGTGGATCCTCTTGTCAAAGAGGTAATTCTTATCAGAGGGCCATGCCAAAATTGGAAAAATATTACTTTATTTTATATCCATTTCATATTAATTGCTCCCCAGCTCAAATATTTGAACCTGTCAATGTCCACACTTCAGCACTAAACGTGATCTCTCTAAATAATGTCGTAACATTGGAGGAAGAGCAGAATCATACATTAATTTGGAGCACTGAAAAGAACAAATAAGATACACAATTAATTGTTATGGCAGATATTCCAAACAAAACAAACTATGGAAAGTACTGGATGGAATAAAACTCTCTAAATTCTTCCCACCGCCACCAACTTTTCTGAATTGAACAGGTGTGAAATATCCCTAAAACATATCCTTCATTCTCGTAAACAAACTGGCTCAACCTTTGCTAGTCCCCGACCTCCACTTACCTACCCACTTCCTTCTCCTACTCCAGTGCTACATATGCCTTCTGTCTCTCTAATGCATCTACTTATTTTCCCCTTCTCTGCTTCTCTCAACTACCCCCCAGACTTCACCTAGCAACCCATTCTGTCCGCACCACATCCCTGCCCACTCCCACAGGCAGCACAATATCTTCTGCCACCCCTACCTTGCTAGCCTTCCCCTTCCCACCCTATGCCTACTCCTTAGCCGCACCACACCTTTGTAAAACACAGGCACCACAGCACACAGTAGGCAAAAAACCACTACAGACAGTCTAAATGGAACAACCCAACTTCTGATCTCTTCTAACCAATGTTGCATTGTTGCTACTGTGATCACATGTACAACATGATACAGGGAATGTATTTTAGAAGCGGATCAGAGAAATACAGAATTAAGTTTTACCTCTTTCGAACTCCCATGTACATAAATATGAGGAACAGTGGCAAAAAATGTTTTACAACCTACTCTCAGTGAGTTACAGCATCTAATCGGGTTGATGTATATAAAACCGCACCATGAGGTTGTCAAAGCTAGTTGGTTAGCTTCATTGATTATTTGCACAAAAAACCTTTATGACCAATGAAACAAGTTATTTTCTGTAAACAGTCTTCATACATTTGCCACTGGATCACGTTGTGCAAATTCCACACTATTTCCTCGGAGCAACTGTCTGACATCTTCAGGTGGTTCAACCTTGCTGGTGGCTAGGTACGACTGACTGTATCTGCGCGTCGATGCCTCGCTTCTCGAACACGCACAAGAAGAACGCACAATGATTTGCAGATAGATGGTGCCATATTCCAACTTCCTCTGCAAAAAATCGCAGAGCAGCCGTCCGGCGCGTGCACTATACGCTGCGTTTGCCAACAGTACAGCCAAACATTACTCACCAACAGCCGCACTAGACCAATCTTATGAAGGCCCTGTCATCGAATACTCTTCATTTTTGCATCATGATTTAATAGCAGCCAATGCAGGATTCCAGGCTGTGCTCAGTTGAAATCCTGCATCCTTGTTGATGAAATTATTGGCTGACTGTAGTGCTTTTTCTTCAAAGTCCTCCATAAAATAATTGGCCACCACAAGAGACAGAGGGCTTCCCATGGCGACACCATCCACTTGTTCAAAATATTGGTCATGAAATACGAAGTATGTTGAAGTATGCACATGTTTAAATAATGCTACTATGTCCTCCTCAAACTTGTTGCTAATGAGCTCCAAGGAGTCTTGCAAGGGTACCTTTGCAAATAAAGACAACATCGAAACTTACTAACAGATCCGATGATTGCAATCTTAAGAGTTTTCAGGCGACCTATGAAATCTTCAGAGTTTCAAATGTGACGGTCGTACTTTCCTACAAGAGGTCCCAACAGTCATGTCAGGTGTTTGGCAACAAACTAAGTAGGTGCTCCTATGTTACAATGGGACGGAGAGGCACCCTATTCTTAGGGATATAGGGTAGGCCGTAAAGTCTAGGAGGAACTGCAGCCTGTTGAAGCAAATCCTTTGTGACTTCCACTGGAATCAAGCTCTTCCTGATGAATTCCACAGTCTCTCTCTAGATCCTATCCGTTGGATCACTTTTTAATTTACTATATGCAGGATTGTCGAGCAGTTTGTATATCTTGCTGTCATATTCTGTGCGTGAAAGAAGCACAGAAGCATTTCCTTTGTCGGCTGGTAAGATCACTATGCCTTGGTCTTCTCTCAATTCTCATAGAGCACTTCTTTCAGCTGAGGTGATGTTAAAGTTGGACCTCTTAGATGAAGCTTGAGTCAAGATGCGACATGTGTCATGCCTAATCTCTTCAGCAACATCCTTAAGAAGTTCGAAACAGCCTGCTCTATTCCACTAATCACATCTTGGATGGGAATGGTCCCTGGTGTAGGTGCAAAATTCGACCCTTCTCTAGCACCAAAACTGCAGCGTCATCCAAAGTCTTCTCCGTGAGATTAAACACGGTACGTCTTCTTGGCAAGTCATCTTGTATTCAGGCTTCGAGTTGATCATATTTAGTCATTTGACAAACCTTAGGCTAGGTGCAAATTGAGACGCGTATAGCGCGTGTGCCGCGACGCAGCGCAGCGCGTGTTTTTGTAACATCACAGGTTCAAATGGGACCGCGCAAACTGCGACGCGACGCGACTGGGACGCGACACGCGCCTGCGCCGAGTCGTGCGGCGTTGTGGTTGAGGCACAGTTTCTCGCGCCGCGCGTCGTGCTTGCCTCGCTAGCACCGTGGGAAATTTGAAGCGGGGAGCGGAAAAGTAGCACGGCCATATGCTCACATCGGAGCGGCGCATATGAGCAGTGGTAATATTGCCCATACGATAAATTTTTCCTTACTGTGTACTGAATTTTATTGCCTTTGGGTAGTATTTCGTTTTTCGCCATTTAAACGCTCCAGCTTTCTTCGTTAGTACGTTATACTTTTCTGTTACTTATATGTGCATAGTTTTGTTTTGTTTTTCTTCTGTCAAGAAAAATGTATACTTCAGTAACTGATGAGCCATTGGCCACTGGAATTGCACCATATCCCCCCCCCCCCCCCCCCCGAATGTTTTCAGATCGCAAGAAGGGACAGAGGGTAGTGAATAAGGACGCAAGGAATATTATAAAATCATGTGATTAAGAATCAAGGCAGGAAAGAGAAGCAAGGTTATCTCCTCGCTGCCTAGTAAGCTAGCGTATCTGTACGATCTGTTACAAAAATTTATACATGGATAATCTCCACAGGTGTGATCCCTTTGTGCATCTGGTAAAAAGCATCCAAAATCTGAAGTACAGAAGTTTCACTGTGATTACTCTGATATGGATGTAATAATGTAATACGACACACTGTACTACATGCATGTGAGCAACATATTTCCACTGCAAGCTGGAAACAGTCGAAAAGCAGTCACAGATAACAATGTTTTAATTGGTTCGCCGTGATGAGAAAAAGTATTTCAATTGTTGCATGGGCATTATCAGCATTAATAAACTAATTATACAACAACACGCTACACAAATGAAGAAAATGGTCGGTATTATTACGAAAGTAGGAATATCCTAAAAAGTGTTATGATTAGATATATTTAATTTGTTGAAATGTGCTGCTGACAAAGGCAGATCTACTTTCATGACAATGTTTTTCGAACTCCATCTCACAAGGCACACATAGCTGGCTTGTGCGTTCCTGTCGCGCACATTATCCTTCACTGCTGACAATACACTCACCATTGTGTTGTGCGACATATCAATTGTTTATTTTTCTCAATAACAACTATTTTATTCGCGATCACGCATTGTCAGTTTGGTAAGCCCTAGGTGAGTAAACAGAATCTGGCATGTGCCTATCATTCCGCCTGAAGGAACGCTCGTCATTATTTTAATACTGCTCAGATCAAGAGAAGGATAAAATCCTTTGCTAAGTTTCCATTCCAGTCGCTCAGTGTTAAAAATACGATGAGTTACGGGGATTCCACCAAAATTCCAACAGAATTACCAATCTGTTTCTGTGTGAGTTGTTAATCTTTTCTCATTCCAAGAAGCATCACCGTTTATGAGTAAAGGCCACATTTCTCTTGGTGACTGGTTTAATTGTACTTCCTTTGTCACAATGTAATTTGCCAAACTCATCTCACATCAGCTATTGAGACAGAATTCCGAAACGGAGGGCCTCATTAAACAAGTAATTGGCAATCACAGAGCTCAATAGCTTACGAAAAACATCATTGTATCGGTTTGCAGTAACATAAAAGAAGAAATTTCGTGTTTATTTTCATACTAGGAAGCTCTTGTTTCGCTAGCTGTCGATAACTCTTAAAAAATTACAGTCAGTGGAGTGAAATAAATAAAAAAAGTATAAGTAGTGATATATCGCCATAGATAAGAAAGTTTCGTGTCTTTAATAATTGGCAAAACATTCTCCTCCTTGTGTGCTATCATTCGCCAAACTTTCGTTTCGATGTCTCGAGCGGTTTAGGAGATACGAGAGATGTTGCGAGTATTTCATTCTCGCGGCCGTGGGATCGGAAGTGAGCGCGCTACATGGGATCCATTTTCTCGAGATCGGAGGCAGATAGAGATCTCCTCCCAAGTCTGAACAAAAATTCAGCATGTTAGCTGAATTTCATACGCAGCAACATATGGTGTAACACGCACCAAACGCAAAATCATAGCGATCCCTAATTTTCGTTGCAAACTTTTTGAGTTTTGCGTAGTGTCTCACTAAAATGTGTACATCACAATAAGAATGGTCATTAGCGAGGTGATGGGCACTTCGTCACGAAGCTGACATATAACGCTACAAGTAAGGCAAAAATCATATATTTTCAGAGAATAGTTTCTGTAAAGTCGTTTGAGAAAGATAAGAGGTTGCGTGCGCTTCGGTTCAGTCAGCGCAGAACGTCGCCAGTCGGCTCGTGCGAAGTATGGTGTACGCGCCGCAATATGCGCTGGACCCGCGCGACCCGTGCGGCACGTGCGTGTCGCGCTGTAGTCTAGTGTCACGTCACACGTGCTATACGCTTCTCAATTTGCGCCTAGCCTTAGCTTGTCTTTCAGTCGAGGCAGCCAGTGCCCAAGTGGCGCTGTCTACCCAGTTCCAGGCTACCGCTGAAAGATTCACTGAAATCTTCAGATGGAGTGATAATGATTGTCTAGACACCAAGCACAATTCCTGACGCAGCATGTAGCGCAAACCTTTCTCTCACAAGTGCCGCACTCGCCCGTGGTTTAATTCTAATGCCAGCATCAGAATTTATACAATGTTTAAATTTAGCACACGTAGGGATGGTTTGCTTGTTGCGGCATCTTAGTAAAAATGCAAGGCTGCATCTGATCCTGAAAGCCTGTCGAGTGAAAAAAAAACCATTTGAAGACAGTGTTCCGACAAAACGGTTATTCTGAGAGACAGACGATTCAGGCTGAGGTGAGTTCAATCTATGGACCAGAACGAAGATACGAAGACACCCACCACTTTGGTCTTTTTGCTATATTTTGGTGCCATGTCATCAAGAATCCGAAGAGTCCGCAGAAGATATGGAATTAAGTGTGGTTTTCAACCATCTGCAAAACTAAGAAACCTGTTTGGTTCAGTTAAGGATGACCTTGGTCTGAGGAAATGTAGTGTGTACAAGATTCATTAAAATTGTGGGGCAGCGTATATAGGCCAGACATGCCGCACAGTACAAGAACGCTGCGATGAACATCGGCATCATAAATGCCTTTGTCAACCAGGTAAGTCGGCAATTGCGGAACACTGTCTGAATACAGGATATCATATGATTTATGAAAAGACAAGTTTTATCCCCAGCATCATCTTTTAGACACTGCATCAGTAAGGAAGCAATACACATCCATACAGCCAATAATCTAATCAACAAGGATGCGGGATTTCAACTGAGCACAGCCTGGAACCCTGCATTGGCTGCTATTAAATCATGACGTGAAAATCAAGATTCTTCAATAAAAAGGGCGTCATAACATTGGTCTACTACGGCCGTTGGTGGGTAACGTCTGGCTGCACTGTTGGGAAATGCAGTGTACAGCGCACGCACAAGAGAGGCGCTCTGTGATTTTCAGCAGAGGGTGTTTGAATAGTGCACCATCTATCTGCAAATCATTGTGCATGCACAATTTCCCCACCTGTGCATTCTTCACATGCATGTTCGTGAAATGGGACATCAACGTGCGGATACTGTAAGTCATACCTAGCCACCAGCAAGGTTGAACCACCTGAAGATATCTGACAGTTGCTCTGAGAAAATATTGTGGAATTTGCACAACATGATCTGACAGCAAACCCATGATGAATATTTACAACACATCCACCAGGAAAGCTTGAAGACTCAAGTTATTTTCTATTCACATCACAAATTATTTTGTAAATATGATTACATGGAGACCATTCACAAGACTTTTCTTTTTTTGTTTGTGGGTTAGTAATTCCTACCCCACCACATTTTACGCAGTAATATCATAGAAATTAGTCTATGGAATTGCAGAATTCTCAAAGAGAAACTTTCAGTTTTTCAAATTTTATTTTGCTGTCAAACATTTTATATCTCTGTGTACATGTCAAAAATCTTGGTTGCAGCATTATGCACCAATTTTTGTGCTAAGGACAATCTTAAAGTGGAAAAATGTATGTCATTTTTCTTCTGTTGCTGTAATTATAAACATCATTGTTCCTATTAAACTGCAGTGCATTATTTACAACCAACTTCATGACGGAATAAATAGAATGACCAATTCAAACAGATTTCTACGTGTTAATTGAGAGTAAGCACCACATAATATTCTTACAGCATGGTTTTGAGCAATGAATATTTATTTCCTTAAAGAAGAAATCTTTTTTACGTCACCTCAAAATATTATTCCATATGACATTAGTGAATGAAAATATGTAAAATATGTCAACTTATTGATTTGTTTCTCCATAAGATTAGCAATGATTATTTTAAAATGTGGCTGAATTAAGTTGTTCTAGGACCTCACCAACATGTGCCTTTTCCCAGGTTAGATTCTCATCAATATGGACACCTAAGAATTTTGAAGTTTCCACTCTATTTACTATTTCCTCACCTCACACATTCAGTTCTGCACATCTAAATGTTTTACACCAATGATAAGGGTGCTTTTTACAACTGAGGTTGAGACTATTCACCGAAACCAGTCAATGACACTTAACAGTTTTTATCATTTCTTCTGTTGCTTACTTGAATTGATTACAATGCTAATGGCATCTGCAAAAATAACTGATTCTACTTATTGTATATTAGACGAAAGATAGTTTACACGTATGAGGAACAATAGTGGACCTAACATTGACCCTTGGGAAACCCCATATGTGATTTCTGCTTAATCAAGAGAGTCTCCCCTTCTTAAATTGGGTGAATTACTAAACACAACTTTCAGCATTCTTCAGATTAGATATTGTATCAATTGGTTGGCTATACCATCAACTCCATGTTGTTGTTGTTGTTGTCTTCAGTCCTGAGACTGGTTTGATGCAGCTCTCCATACTACTCTATCCTGTGCAAGCTTCTTCATCTCCTGGTAACTACTGCAACCTACATCCTGCCACGGTAGCAGCAGTAACCGATCAAACAAACGCACCAGGCACTTGTTTCGTATAGGCGTTGCCAACCACAGTGCTGTATTCTGCCTGTTTACATATCTCTGTATTTGAATACGCGTGCCTATACCCGTTTCTTTTGGAATTCAGTGTAAAAGACCAGTGGCAGTAGCCACAATGTGTTAGTCTTACACCAATATTGTTTCCAGTATTGCATCAGTCTTGGGCTCATTTTGTGTTAGTCCTGGATCAGGTTTTGGTATGTCTTTGTAGAAATAAATTAGTGAAAGAGTAATCTGAATGTGTAGTCAACATCATATCAGTAATCACTGGGAAAAAAAAAGTTTCGAAATGCAGAATAGGTTTATCAAGAATGCTACATAAAGGAAGTATTATTTATTTAAAGCACAGTACATCACCGATTCAACTAGATACTATGAGAGATTGTTCTCAGAAACAGTGAAACATACACTTTCTGCAGATACTTCAACATTCTACAGTGTTCCAGCGCATGTAGATGAACCGACTTTGAATTCTGCAGGGCAGCCTTTTAATTGGTCACTTACATGAATGACTAAGACACACTGTGGCGGCTGGCTGGTGGCCAGGTTTTATGTTGAAGAGTGTACGTTTATATGGTCTAAGCTGTAATTAGCATGTACAAGCATATGTGTACTGTATATTCATAAAAATTTATCTATTTACACTTAAGTGTTTCTGTAATGATTAAATTTGCTACACTGCTAGTGAACACACACACACACACACACACACACACACACACACACACACACACACTAACAGACAGACAATTTTATTGTGAAAAGTGAAGGTTTTATTTGTTACCTATGTCATTTATTAGGCTATACAAGTATTGGCAAAACAGAAACTGGAAAAGAGGTTAACCAGTGATTTCTTCTTATATATATTTAATTTAATCTCAACTTTTTAAAATTCAAACTATATTTAGAAATTTATTGACTTTAAGACTAAAGCAAAATGTGGAACAGTTATTACTCTTAGAAAAAGCTAATAATTCTAACTTCTGAACTGTATCATATTTGTGAAATGCTTTATTCTTTAATAAGTCCTACATAATATGATTTCACATAACAAATACAATGCTTATATAATCCTCAAAGTGCTTAATTTGAGCTTGCATACAGGCCAGTTACATTTTAGGCACTGAGAGTCAGGTGTATCATAGCTTCTGAGACACTAAGGCTCACGGTTATGGCATCATTTAAATGCTGTAAGACACAGAGTGCCTTTACACGTAGAATACGGTAGGCTTTTAATGGAGCTGGATATGATTACAATATGCGAGTATCTGCTGGTAGCAGGCAAAGACGTGAGGGTAGATGACATCGCTGCACACATAAATATAAAATTTGCACCACACCAAACTAGAAATTGCTTATTTTCTTTATTCGTTGAGTTAGTACGTTTGTTACGCCTTCACACTGAAGCAGCTTGATGAATTTGTATGAACTCTCAAAGGGAGGTAGCCTGAATTAGCACACTAACTACCTTTCATTCCGAAAAAGAAGCACTGAATAATCAACATGACTACTGTTCCCATGGAACAGGTGTCACCAAAAAGTCAGCCATGAATGTCAACTATCAAATGAATGCATGAAGTTTAGTGTAGAGATTAGTTATTAAGTGTTTTGACAAATGAATTAAGTGCATGCATAAATCTAAGAGAGCAGAAATATTCCTGTAGGATCAAATCAATACTAAACTGTAACAATGAAACACGAAAATATTTTGCAGCATCTGGATGCACCAAGATTGTGCAATAGCACCAGGTTGCACATCACGGTACTGAGAAAGAATGTCATGCAGACCTCTATCATCACTGGCAGTGCCAAAGGAGACAGTATTAATACCATGAATTTCTATCATCCCAACAAATTTGCCTTTCCATTTTAAATGCTTGTAGTTCCCTTTGAAATCAGCCTTCTTTTGATCACTATAAATACAAGTCGAGGACAAATATTAAAAGTGGCATGTGTTCGTCTGGACATACTATGTTTTTCACACAGGCAGTTCTATGTTGGCTGCTCACATGTACTGAGAGCCAGAAATCTTGATACACACACAGAACATGATGTTCACAGAAACATATCACAGTAGTTTTCTGTCTCTTCATACACACTGAGACCATTATCACCTTTTCTGAGCTCAGCATGCCACAAATTGTCAGGAAATTATTTACTCCCTTTCCCAGCACATTTTGTAGCACATTAGCCTGAAGGCCACTCATTGAGTCTGTACATAACAAAACACGGTTGAGTTGGGACTGTTTAATAAAGGTAAGGGCCTGGGAAATTGCCATCAGTTCCGCAGTAAACACCCCACATGCAGTAAGCAGGAGATTATTTTCCATGCCAACAGAAAACGTGAAGGCATATCCCACACGATCAGCAGATTTAGAGCCATCAGCGTAAAAAACAACAGCATCGCAAAAAAACCATAAAATTCAGCAGAAAAACAACGGGACACCATAGGAGGAACAGAATCTTTTGGACCTCGGCAGAGATCCGTCTGAATCCAGGCAAAGGAACTAACCAGAGGGGGTGGCGGGTGGGGGGAAGGAACGTGGGAGACAGGACAAAGATGGAAGCTAAAATTCACGGTTACGCAAGGTGGAGCCCAACCGGTAAACCCGCCCGAGGGCAGGATCAGGTGGGTGATGTACTTGGTCTGGGAACAAGATAGAATAGGAAGAATGAGTGGGAGAGGAACGGACAGCGATTGTATAAGAAACCAGAAGCTGGGACCGCCGAACAGAAAGGGGGGGGGGGGGGGGTTCCAGCTTCAACCAGAAGACTATCAATAGGGCTAGCAGGGAAGGCACCGGTGGCCAAACAGATACCACAATGGTGGACCGGATCCAGGAGGCGCAGTGTGGAAGGAATAGCCAAACCGTAAACTTGACAACCATAGTCCAAGTGAGAGAGCACTAAAGCCCGATAAAGGCAGAGAAGAGTGGAGCAGTCCATACCACAAGAGGTGTGGACAAGGAAGCGAAGGACATTGAGTTTACGGTAACATCCTGTCTTCAGAAGTCTGATATGAGGCAGCCAAGTGAGTTTGTTGTCGAAAACAAGACCCAGGAAACAAAACTGTGGGGACCACAGGTAATCGTTGTGCATCGAGGTAGAGCTCCAGATGGGTGTGGACTGTATTATGAAAACAGAAGTGGACCACCCGCGATTTTAAAGGAGAGAATTGAAACCCATGTGAGAGGGTCCATGCAGACCCACGCTGTATAGCACCCTGGAGCTGCCGTTCTGCAGAGGCCATCGAAGAGGAACTAACCCAAATGCAGAAATCATCCACATACAGAGCAGGGGTGACCAAAGAACCAATGGAGGCCACAAGTCCATCTATAGCAATGATGAAAAGAAGTACACTCAATACAGAACCCTGTGGGATGCCATTCTCCTGGGTCCGTGGAGAACTAAAAACAGTACCAACACGAACTCTAAATGACTGATGGATCAGGAACTGGTGGATAAAAATCGGGAGTGGGTCCCGAAGACCCCACTGATGAAGTGTAAGTAAGATGTGATGACGCTAAGCGGTGTCATAGGCCTTGCGAAGGCCAAAAAATACTGCAACTAAATGGGGGCACTGGGAAAAAGCCTGCCAAACTGAAGATTCTGAGCGAAGTAAATGATTGATCAGAGACCGTCCCTCCCGGAAGTCACACTGGAAAGGGGACAATAGATCCCCGAGATTCGAGGGCCCATTTGAGCTGATGGGCTACCATCCGTTCAAGTAACTTGCAAACAACATTCGTCGGACTAATTGGCAGATAGCTTTTGACAAAAGGGGTTCTCACCAGGCTTAAGGATGGGAACCATGATGCTATCCCTCCACTGAGAAGGGAAGTCACCCTGGAGCCAAATATGGTTAAACACCCCGAGAAGATGATGTCGCTGTGGAGCACTCAGATGTTGAAGCAATTGGTTATGAATGGAGTCTGGGCCAGGGGTCGTATCATGAGGAGAAGAAAGTGCAGAAAGAATTTCCCACTCAGTAAAAGGTTCGTTGTAAGATTCTGACTGAGAAGGGGTAAAACATAAGGCGGAAGCTTCGGCCCGCTGTTTCTGGTGAAGGAAAGCGGCCGGATAAGAGTGGGTCACAAGATGTTCTGCGAGAATCAACATGTCCGTGCAAAGGCCATCCAGGAGGGCAAGGCCCAGGAGGGTAGACTGCAGACGGCAACCTTGGAGAGAGTGAAGTGTAGCCCATACCCGTGACATAGGGACAGTAGAACCGAGAGAAGATACAAAGCTTTCTCAGCACACCCATTTACTCCGTTTGATTAATAAGATTGGCAGCGGATGGGTGCATCTTAAGGTGTTGCAAAGCTCAACAGCGATCATGGATGGCAATGGCAATGGCCGTACTCCACCCTGGGACTTGCTGGTGGTAAAACGGACCACATGAGCGTGGGATAGCAAGGCTAGCAGTGCGAACAATTGCATCAGACATGTCACGGAGGACATCATCAATACAACCCGACAAAGAGGGAGAAAAAACGACCTGTGCAGTATATAGAAGCCAACTGGCACGTTGGAAAGACCAACAAGGTAACCTGTCCATTGCGGAGCGGGAAGGGAGTGAGAGAATCAACAGGAAGTGGTCACTATCGCAAAGGTCATAATGCGACGACTAGTGTAACGAAGGGAGGACGAAGAAAGAGAAAGATCAATGGGAGAAAAGGTACCATGAATGGCACTGAAATGAGTAGGGGAGCCATTATTAAGAAGGCAAAAGTCATGGTCTGCAAGAAACTGGTCTATGAGAAGACCCCGACTAGATGGAAATGCACTGCCCCACAAGGGATGATTAGCATTAAAATCCCAGAGAAGGAGGAAGGGAGAAGGAAGATGCTGAAGAAGGGCAGTTAAGGCAGCAGGTGTAAGAGTCCTGTCAGGAGGGAGATAAAGATTGCAAACTGTGACCCCAGAGTCCAGGTGGACCCTAACCGCAACCACTTCCAATGCAGGTCGAAGGGGAATCCACGTGCTAGCAATGACCGTACAGACCAACGTACATACGCCACTAGATGCCTGCAGGGGTCAACTCGATTTTGACAGAACACCCGGATGGTCGGTGAGTGATCAGTAAAATGAGATTCCAGTAGAACCACACAAGCTGCAGAGTAAGACGAAATAAGGGATTTCAACTCCGGAAGGTGATGGTAATATCCATTACAGTTACATTGGATAACCACAGAATGATGATTCAAATGGGGAGTGAAAAGGCTAAAGCCAGTCATGCCACCTGGTCACCATCCGTCACTGACAAGAAGGGGGCGACATCCGCGAACTACAGGTCAGTCAGGTTGCGAAGGTGGGGACGGGACCCCTAGCAACACCAGAGGCTCCTTGTCCCGTGACTTGTTTCTTCTCTTCTGTTTGAGATTGAGGAGGGCTGTGCTGCAAAAAGGAGCCAGTTGCAGCAAGATCTGGAACAGGAAGCGATCGGGCAACCTGGGGGCCCACAGACCGTGGTTCTTGTGGTCGTCACGTGGCAGCAGACCTTTGGCCTGGAAGGTGCCGGGAAGTGGGATCCTGGGAGGGGCGCCCTTGACTGGCAGGCGCCGAAGAAGTGGGACACTTCTCCGGCTGGGGAGGGGGAGCAGCACCCGGAGGGTGTGGGAACTGCAGAGGAGGGGGGGAGGACAGTGGTTCGGGACTGAGGTAACAAAGGGGGAGGACCTAAAGCATAACTAGACGTCATTGACACAGGATGAAGATGTGCATACTTCTTACAAGCCACAGTGTAGGTTAGACGGTCAGGGGACTTATATTCCTGTATCTTCTTTTCCTTCTTATAAACTGGGCAATCCGGTGAACATAGAGAATGATTGCCATGACAATTAAGACACACAGGAGGGGGAACACAGGGACTCCCCTCATGGAGTGGACGTCCACAGTCACCACACAGAGGGGTCTGCGAACAGCGTGAAGACATGTGGCCAAAACGCAAGCACTTAAAACACCTCATAGGAGGTGGGATGTACGGCTTCATGTCACATCGATAAACCATAATCTTTACTTTCTCAAGGATGGTATCCCTTCAAAGGCCAGGATAAAGGCACCAGTATCAATGCGATTGTCCTTAGGGGCCCTTGTGAACATGCCGAACAAAGTGAACACCCCACCGTCCTAGATCGTCCCCAAGCTCATCAGTTTGAAGGATGAGGTCCCTGTGAAAAATTACCCCTTGAACCATATTCAAAGACTGGTGGGGGGGTAATGGACGCAGGAATTGTGCCAAGATGGTTAGAGGCACGAAGGGCCGCAGACTGAGCAGCTGAAGCAGTTTTGATCAACAACAAACCGAACCTTGCTCAGAGTTCACTTTGCCAAACTTGTCTTCCATGTGTTCCACAAAAAATAAAGGATTGGTATTGGTGAAAGTATCCCCAACATCCTGGTGCAAACCAGGTAGCAGGGGAAAGGTTTTGCCCCTAGCCGACGAGCCTGACCCTCCTCCCAGGGGGTAGCCATGGAAGGGAAGGCCGAAGGGGCAGAAGAAGCAGCACTAAAAGAATCATTTCCATTCAAAGAGACAGCCGTAGAAGAACAGCCAGAGTTCTGGACCTGTATGCATTTCATTTGCATAGTGTCCGCCCTGATACCACCCACTCCGATCAGGGGCTCTCCCAACGGGTGCCACCCAGCCCCAGGATGGGCCATCTGGCACAGTGGCCATTGCTGGGAGTTCTGATGCTTCAGGATGACAAGCAACCACTTTCAGGCTTACATGAGGTGGTCAACAGCTCAGGTATCAGAAGTGTGATCCCTGTGATTTCAGGGGGCTCAACCAAAAGGGTACATAGGGACCCCATCACAGAGGCTGGCTACCTTGCTGGCTATGTACCCTAGCATCAGACAACGACATGAAGGAGGTGGTGGTGGTGGTGGTTAGTGTTTAATGTCCCGTCGACAACGAGGTCATTAGAGACGGAGCGCAAGCTCGGGTTAAGGAAGGATTGGGAAGGAAATCGGCCGTGCCCTTTCAAAGGAACCATCCCGGCATTTGCCTGAAACGATTTAGGGAAATCACGGAAAACCTAAATCAGGATGGCCGGAGACGGGATTGAACCGTCGTCCTCCCGAATGCGAGTCCAGTGTGCTAACCACTGCGCCACCTCGCTCGGTGACGTGAAGGAAAAGATGGAAGGAAAATATGGAAGGAACTATGAGGGCACATGCAGGTGACACTAGGTAAGCTGCTCTTCCCCAAATGGCTCACACTACAGAATAGAAATTTAGTAATGGAGTTCAAAACCCAGAGAATGCCAGAAGGATAAGATAATTACTCAACAAAACCAAATCGCAAAGCCAACATAACCAGGAGGATAGCGGGGCCAACGTAAATGAGAAAACACCAAGAGAGGGAGAGGAGAGGGCTGAGGGGAAGGAGCAAGGACAGGAAAGGAGGGGAAGGGAAAGGAAATGCAGCCTGGGAAAGAAGGAAGGCTGCAATAGTTTGGGGTCCCGTGCTTGCCACGCACATACTCACAAAAGGACCGTGAGCCCCCTGGAGGGCCTGCTGCTTGGCCTGTCAAGACACTAACTAACAAGTTGTAAACACTCTGTAAGCAAACATAACATCATGCCTAGCAACTACATAGGTGAATGACACAAAGAACTGGAAGTGTGGAAACTTTTCAAAATACGATACCTCGTAATTGACTCCTGCAACAAACACCAATGACATTCTAATTTACCCTACTTTTAGTCTCTTAATGTCAATACCTTTCGTTCCATTTAAGATGTGTTCGAATGCATAAAAAATACACACTAAGTATTATTACAATCTGTTTATTGGCTAACAATACAAGCCCCTGACTACCAATCCATTCTATGAAAACTGCACATCAATCGCACTTTCCATTTCCACAATATCTGTGGTGCAAGTATTAGGCGATTCACCATGTACATGAAACACTTACCAAAAATCGCGTAAATTCTTCACCGATTTACTTCAGATTTTTACATGATACTCTGATGAACATCTAGAAAAACACAGGCTATAAACTATTTTAAAACAGCAATGAAGAAGATATCTGTTACCACTGACTGTGAGAAAGAAAACGCTGAGCTATATTTTGCTGTGAAAATGTGCAGTTCCATTTTCTTTCTAAGTCAGTGTTGATTATGATACCAGGGCATTTAAACCATTAGACAATTTATTGGTCAATGTGACTTACCAAATGAAAGTGCTGGCAGGTCGATAGACACACAAACACACAAAATTCAAGCTTTCGCAACCAACGGTTGCTTCGTCAGGAAAGAGGGAAGGAGAGGGGAAGATGAAAGGATGTGGGTTTTAAGGGAGAGGGTAAGGAGTCATTCCAATCCCGGGAGCGGAAAGACTTACCTTAGGGGGAAAAAAGTACAGGTATACATTCGCGCGCGCGCGCACGCGCGCGCGCCCACACCCACACCCACCCACCCACACACACACACACACACACACACACACACACACACACACACACACACACACACAAAGCAGACATTTGCGCAAAAAAAAAAAAAAAAAAAAAAAAAAAAAAAAAAATTACAAATGTCTGTGTCTGTATGAGCGGGTGTGTGTGTGTGGGGGGGGGGGGGGGGGGGGGGCGCGCGCGTATACCTGTACTTTTTTCCCCCTAAGATAAGTCTTTCCGCTCCCGGGACTGGAATGACTCCTTACCCTCTCCCTTAAAATTCACATCCTTTCATCTTCCCCTCTCCTTCCCTCTTTCCTGACGAAGCAACTGTTGGTTGTGAAAGCTTGAATTTTGTGCGTATGTTTGTGTGTATGTTTGTGTGTCTATCGACCTGCCAGCACTTTCATTTGGTAAGTCGCATCATCTTTGTTTTTAGATATATTTTTCCCATGTGGAATGTTTCCCTCTATTATATATATATATATATATATATATATATATATATATACTTTCATTCCAATTGATCCGTAGTGAGGAGGTCCTCCAGGATGTGGAACATGTCAGAAAAACAACAATACATGACAAATATTTACAACTAAAACAAATAAGCTAATGTACCATTCCACAGGTCGCAAGTGGAATGATCGTCATTTTTTAATGAACACTAAGAGTCATTTTACAAATACTAATGCACTGAATTTAAAATAGAAAAGTTTTTTATTTATTTATAAGGTAATACAACTACTGTAATACTTATTTACAATGAACACATTACTGCACTGAAATGGTGCAGAAGTTAGATTATACTAACACACACACACACACACACACACACACACACACACACACACACACACACACACAAATTTTCAATGAACACATTACTGCACTGAAATTGTGCAGAAGTTATGTTGTACTTATATACAAATCAGTTGGTTTTACTAAGAAATTCATCAATGGAGTAGAAGGAGTTGGCCACCAATAAATCCTTTAGGCTTCTCTTAAACTGAATTTCATTGGTTGTTAAGCTTTTTATGGCTGCTGGCAAGTTACTGAAAATGTGTGTTCCTGAATAATGCACACCTTTTTGTACAAGACTAAGTGACTTTAAATCCTTGTGAAGATTATTCTTATTTCTAGTATTGATTCCATGAATTGAGCTGTTGGTTTGAAAAAGTGATATATTTTTAATGACAAATTTCATTAAGGAATAAATATATTGGGAAGCAGTAGTTAGTATCCCTAGTTCCCTAAACAGGCTTCTGCAGGATGTTCTTGAGTTCACACCACATATAACTCTCACTGCACGTTTTTGTGCCCAGAAAACTTTAGCTTGGCTTGATGAATTACCCAAAAAAAAAATAATCCCATATGACATTATGGAATGAAAGTAAGCATAGTATGCCAGCTTTTTCATTTTTATATCCCCTATGTCTGACAAAATTCGCATTGCAAACAGAGATTTGTTAAGACGCTTCAGAAGTTCTGTGGTGTGCTCCTCCCAGTTGAATTTATTATCAAGCTGTAATCCCAAGAATTTAACACTGTCCACTTCTTCTATCTTCCTGTCATCGTATGTTAGACATATACTCTTGGGACACCCCTTACAAGTTCTGAACTGCATGTAGTGTGTTTTTTCAAAGTTTAGTGACAAAGAATTGGCTAGGAACCAGTGATTAAGGTCCACAAATATTTTATTGGCTGATCTTTCTAAGACTACATTTGACTTGCTATTTATTGTAATGTTTGTATCATCGGCAAACAAAACAAACTTGGCATCTGGTAATGTTACTGATGAAAGGTTATTGATATACACAAGAAAAGGTAAGGGCCCCAAAATGGAACCTTGTGGGACCCCACATGTAATTAGTTCCCAGTTGGATGAGGCCTGATAGCTTGATACATGTCTCTTTCCTAATAATACCCTTTGTTTCCTGCCAGAGATATAAGATTTGAACCATTTTGCAGCATTTCCTGTTATACTATAATATTCTAGTTTACTTAAAAGGATATTGTGATTTACACAGTCAAATGCCTTTGACAGATCACAAAATATACCAGTTGCCTGCAATTTTTTGTCTAATGAATTAAGCACATTTTCACTGTAAGTGTAGATAGCCTTCTCAATATCAGAACCTTTTAGAAATCCAAACTGTGACTTTGACAGTATGTTATTTGAGATAAGATGGTTATAAAGACGACTGTACATTACTTTTTCGAAAATTTTTGAGAATGCTGGCAACAGTGAAATTGGACAGAAATTTGATGCTATTTCTTTATCTCCCTTCTTAAACAGTGGCTTAACTTTAGCATATTTCAGCCATTCAGGAAATATTCCACTAATAAACGACTGGTTACACAGATAGCTTAATATGTTACTTAGCTCAGAATATATATTCTTTTTCAAAAGTTACATTGAACAAAAATTGTATAAAAAACATTGTGCAGTTTTGTTTTCTTCCTCGCAGATGTTCTGCACAGAAAACATAAGTTTCCTGTATAGCTTACTGGCATATGATTGAAGTACTACTATGGTAACTTTAATTTGAAACAACAATAAATAAGGCCTAAGAACAGAGGGGGGTGGGGGACAGAGGGGGGTGGGGTTTAGTCATTCATGTAATTTGCAAGTTTATCTCATGACTGCATTTTCTAAAATAATTGCATCAGACAGACTGGCCAGTTGTTTTCAGTAATTCCCACATTACCTTTCTTCAGTAAGAGCATGACTCATACATGCGTTAGGCACTATGGAAATATACCTGAACTTAAGGACTCACTTATGAAATTTGTTAAGTCTCTACACTGTCAATGCGTGTGTTCAGAATAAGAGCCTGGAGCTTCATCTATGCCTTCTGACAATTTGTGTATTGTCTTTCTGACTTCAAGCTCTGTTGTGGGATCATCACTGCAGTGCTTGCTGTGTAATACACTGTGGATGTTACATTTGTATTAGGGAGATTTTGCTGCAACTCCTGCATAATACCAAGTAAATAGCTATTTACAAAATTTGCCAATGCCTGACAATTTTCTGTTACTCTACTCCCATCTTTGATTAGTACGTTTTTTTTTTTTTTTTCCTCTTTCACATTTTGTCATCTCCTGTACTTTTTGTTCTTATTCTGTAGACTATATCTGTATGTTATGTTACTGAATGAGTGCTTTTTTTTTTAACAAGTAGGCAGTACCTTCCTATGTGTTTTTGTACTTGTGACATTAACCCCTTTGGATTAATGTAGCATTTCTGTAAAGAACTGAGAAATTTAAGTGTCTACGAGGAATATCTAATACCAGCAACCAACCATCTATTTTCCTTAGCTGCTTCTGTTGTGGTGCCTTCTTTTGGAAATGTTTAGTTTAGGCAATGTGCAGAATTTTGAGAACTTCAGTTCTACATCTTTCCTCACAAAGTTCAGCTCAAGTTTAATTTGCCAGTGCCCTATAAAAGTATGATTAGATGTCTGTAGGTCAGCAGTTTCATGAGCTTTACGGAAGTTATCTTTAGCTTTATTATGTGACAGTAATGAGAAAGGTATAGAAATCTTGTATAAATACTTTACAGTTTCCCTCCCCCTCCCAACCCCAGCCTCCCCTTATCCCCACCCAGTTGCCACTTCCATCATTCACTGGTGGTGCTCCTCGCAGTCTGGCCTCAGCTGGTTGAGACTGCAGTCGTGTGTGTGAGTTGTGTTTGCATGAGCGTGTATGTCGTCTAATTTTGACAAAGCCCTTGCTGGCTGAAAGCTATATTTGTGACAGTCTTTTTGTTGTGCCTATCTGAGACTTAGCATCTCCACTATATGGTGAGTTGGTTGGTTTAAAAATGGGGGGAGGGGGGGGGGGGTAAGGGACCAAACTGCAAGGTCATCAGCCCTTGTTCCCAGTAGAGCAATTACCCAAGGGGAAAAAAGAAAACAAAGATGTACGGCACAATAACAGGAGAAAGGAAGGACAACAAACATTACAATGGACGAAACAGGACAAGAAAACCACAGAGAGATGCGAGAAACAGGGAGAAGAGATTAGAGATTAAAAACAAGAAAGATTACCATGGCTGGCTGACCATGAGAACAAAATAGGAGAAGCCAACCACTCTGCAAAACATTAAACCCACCACCCTAAAAGCCCTAAAGTGGAGGACACAGAGGGACAAAGGATATTCACTAAAACTCAGATCAAATGATAAAACCCACCCTTGTGAATAAAAGGTAAAACTAAAGCTGCTGTTGGTGCACTGTCACCCAACACTGAAGGTAGGGTGTTGGGAGAGTTAAAAGTCCGCTGCAGAGCGGCTAAAAGTGGGCAGTCCAGCAAGAGGTGGACGACTGTCATTTGGGAGCCACAGCAACACTAAGATGGGTCCTCGTGACGGAGGTGGTAACCATGCGTGAGCCATGTATGGCCAGTGCGGAGCCGACAAAGGACAACTGATTCCCTGCGAGAAGCCCGGAGGGAAGACTTCCACATATTCACTGTCTCCTTAAAGACACACAGTTTGTTGTGCATACTGTTACGCCACTCTGTCTCCCAAAGCCAAAAACCCTACGGCATAAGTAGAACGCAGATCAGGTTCAGAGGTGCCCATCTCCACGAACGGTTTCTGCGCAGCCTGTTTGGGCAGCCATTCGGTAAGTTCGTTGTCTGGGATTCCAACGTGACCTGAGGTCCACACAAACACCACTGAATGGCTGGACTGTTCCAGGGAATAGGTGGACTCCTGGATGGTCGCTACCAAAGGATGGCAGGGGTAGCACTGGTCAATAGCTTTTAGGCTGCTCAAGGAGTCAGTACACAGAAGAAACAATTCCCCGGGGCATGAACGGATATACTGAAGTGCACGAGAGATGGCCACCAGCTCTGCAGTGAATACACTACAGCCACTGGGCAAGGAATGCTGTCCAAAATGGCCTCTGTGGACGTAGGCTAAGCCAACATCACCATCAGCCATTGAGCCGCCAGTGTAAACCACTTCAGAGCCCCAGAACACGTCAAGAATCAAGAGGAAGTGACAGTGGATAGCAGCAGGAGTAACTGAGTCCTTATGGTCATGCGAAAGGTCCAGACGAATCTGAAGCCTAGGTGTACACCATGGATGTGTATGTGGATGGATCTGGATGGGAGGTGTTAAAGGGACGGACTCCAGTTCAGACAGAAAGGATCGCACGCGAACGGCAATCGTTAGCCCTGACCTGGGCCGCCAATGCGGGAGATGAACTGCCACGGGTGAAAAAAGGAGATGGTAATTCGGATGCACAGGAGAACTACGAATGTGTGCAACGTAACTGGCGAGCAGTTGTGCACGTCGGATCTGCAACGGAGGGACTCCAACTTCCACCAGGACTCCACCGGACTCATTCTAAAAGCTCCCATCGCTAGGTGAACGCCACAGTAGTGCACTGGGTCGAGTACACGCAACGCTGAGGGTACTGCCGAACCATAACTAGACTCGCATTTCAAGGCGGGATTGAACAAGGGCTTTGTAGAGCTGCAGCAGCATAAAGCGATCTGCACCCCAGTTGGTGTTGCTCAGGCAGCGGAAGGCATTGAGGTGCTACCAGCACTTGCACTTAAGCTGACAAAGGTGAGGTAGCCAAGTCAATTAGGCATCGAAAACCAGTCCTAAGAATCGATGTATCTCCGCTACAGCGAGTGGATCGTCACTAAGGTAAAGTTCTGGTTCCGGATGAATGCTACGATGCCGACAGAAGTGCATGACACACAACTTCGCGGCTGAAAACTGGAAGCCGTGGGCTAGAGCACATGTCTGCACCTTGTTGATGGCTCCCTATGGGCACCACTCAACACCCGTACTGGTGGAGCAGTACGAAATGCAGAAGTCATCTGCATACATAGAGGGTGAGATTGACTGCCCTACAGCTGCTGCTAGACCGTTAATGGCCCCTAAAAATAGTGATACACTCAATACAGAGCCCTGCGGGACCCTATTTTCCTGGATATGGGGGGAACTATGGGAGGCACCAACTTGGACATGGAAAGTACGGAGCGACAGGAAATTCTGGATAAAATCGGGAGTGGGCCTTGGAGACCCCACCTGTATAATATGGCAAGGATATGCCAGGTGGTGTCAAACGCTTTGCGTAGATAATAAAAAAAAAAAAAAAAAAGATGGCAACAAGGTGTTGGCATCTGGAAAAGGCTGTTCAGATGGCAGGCTCGAGGAACACAAGATTATCAGTGGTAGAGCGACCCTGGCAGAAGACGGCCTGACATGTAGCCAGGAGGCAACGTGACTCCAGGACCCAACCTAACCACCGACACACCATATGTTCCAGCAGCTCACCATATGTTCCAGCAGCTTACAAACAACGTTGTTGAGGCTGATGGGTCGATAGCTATCCACATCAAGAGGGGATTTTACCAGCTTTGAGCACTGGAGCAATGGTGCTCTCCTGCTATTGTGATGGAAAGATGCCATTGCACCAGATCCAGTTGAAGATGAAGAGGAGATGGCACTTGTAGTCAGACAAGAGATGTTTAATCATCTGACTGTGTATCTGATCCGGTCCAGGAGCTGTGTCGGGGCAATGTGCACATGCGCTGAGGAGCTCCCACTCCGTGAATGGGTCGTTATAGGGTTCACTGTGGCCAGTAGTGAAGGAGAGGACTTTAATTTACATCCCCTGTTTGAGGGTGCAAAAGGCTGGGGGGTAATTCTCCGACGCAAAGGCTCGAGCATAGTGCACAGCAAAGTGCTCGGCAATCGCGTTTGCATCGGTACATAGCACGCCCTCGATGATAACGCCAGGGACACCCGTTGGGGTCTGGTACCCAAAAAGACATCTAATCTTCATCCAGACTTGAGAAGGTGACGTATGGCACCCAATGGTCGACATGTACCTCTCCCAACACTCCTGTTCCCATTGTTTCATAAGCTGGCATACGCGGGCACAGAGCCACTTAAATGCTATCATATGCTCTAGGGAAGGGTGCTGCTTATGTCGCTGCAGAGCTCACCAATGCTCTATAATTGCCTCAGCGATTTCCGGTGCCCACCAAGGGACTGTCTTTCACTAGGGGCACTCTAAACAGCAAGGGATTGCATTTTCTACTACAGAAATGATTGTGGTAGGTACATGCTCAACCATCACATCCATGTTAACAAGTGGGGGAGAGAGAACGGTGACGTCAAAGGTGAAAGTTTCCCCGTCAGCCTTGTTTAAAGCCCAGCTGGGCAGGCATCCGTGGGCCTGACGCTGGGGCAGTGACAGTGACAGGAAGGTGGGGAATTGGTCACTACCACACAGGTCGTCATGTGCTCTCCAGTCAATAGACGGGGAAGTCCTGGGCTGCAAATTGATAAATCAATGGCCGAGTAACTACCTTGAGCCACGCTGAAATCAATGGCGGCCCTAGTATTTAAGAGGTAGAGGTTGAACTGAGACAGTAAAGTTTTGACATCCCTACCTCGGCCAGTAAGCATGGTGTCACCCCACCAGGGGTTATGGGAGTTGAAATCTCCCAAAAGTAGGATAGGTTTAGGGAGTAGATCAGGGGCGGGCAAACGTTACATGCGGCTCACGAGCGCACAGCGCTGCACGTGTGCTGCTCACGTGCAATCGTCGACCGGGGCAGTGGCGACAGCCGGCAGGTTGCGGTAGTGTAGTACCAGGCTAAGCTGCGGACGTTGATGCGAAAGACCACTACGTAGTGAACGTTTTATTTCAAGAACCGCAAAATTCAGAGTGAGTCAAGGAAACGAAGAAGTGGGGATTTGCTATCTTTTAAAAAGAAATAGGAGAACCATTTTTTCTTTGTGCAAAAACGCGATAATTCAAAATGTTTAATATGTGGCAGTATTCTCGCTGGTCAGCGTAAGTTTAATAATGAACGCCATTATAATAAATTTCACAAGGACGAGTAGAATTTATTGTCGGATTCTGAGCGGATGGGGAAACTGACTGAGCTTAAGAAGCGCGATCTGACAATACGAGATGAATCTGATGTAAGTTGCTGTTGTCACTAGAAATCTGTGACTTTCTTTCGTCATGTCTCTCATCTAACTGATTTAACATTTTATGGAGCACGGTTTTCAATTTTTCAGGACGACAACAATGATAGCCCAGCGGTACGTGCGAGTTATAAGGTTGAGCTTAATATAGTGAGAGCTGGAAAACCATTTGCTGAAGGTGAGTTTATAAAGGAGTGCATCAATGACGCTGCTGATTTACTTTGCCTACTGAATGCAAATCAGTTTCAAGCTATCACCCTTCCTCGGCGGACTGTAAGTCGTCGAATAAGTGCCATGGCAGGTGACGTTTACCGTCAGTTAAGGAGTGCAGTGCAGGAGTTTATTGCTTTTTCCATCGCACTTGATGAGTCCACAGATATTTCAGACACCGCGCAATTAGTGATTTATGTCCGCGGCGTGGACACTGCTCTGCAAACAACACAGGATTTTTTAGATATGATATCTTTAAAAAGCACGACCACCGGCGCGAATATCCTAACAGCCGTTGAAGAAGCTGTCGATTCAGCTGGATTAAACTGGGAACGTTTGGTGTCAGGGACACCAATGAAAGGGGAACAAATAGGATTTGTTGGATTACTCAGAAAAAAGCTACAGCGCACAGAAGAATCACTGTACTGCATCCTCTGCATTTTGCACCAAGAAGTACTCTGTGAAAAAGCAGCAAAAATGGGGGACGTCATGCAAGTGGTTATTCGGGCAGTTAATTATTTGAGATCCCATGGACTTACACATAGATAGTTTCACACATATTTAGCTGAAATTGGGGAAGAGTGTGGTGACATACCATACCACAGTAAAGACAGCTGGCTTAGCAGTGGTAATGCACTCAAAAGATTTTTTGAGCTGAGAATACCAATAAATCAGTTTTTAAAGGACAAAAGAAGGTACGATCCCATGTTAGAAGATCCAGAGTGGGTTGCCGACATTGCATTTTTAGTGGACATTACCGGACACATGAATGCATTGAACACAAGTTTGCAAGGAGAAAATGAGCTAATCTGTGAAATGGCTGAAAAGGTGCAAGCTTTCACTAGTAAGCTTGAGCTGTGGGAAAGACAGCTCTCGTCAGGGAACGCAGTACATTTCCCTACTCTGTCTACTGTGCGAGAACAGAATTGCAAAGAATATGTTTCCGTATTTAGTGCAATAAAAGAGGAACTTCTCGTGCGATTTGGGGATATATGATACTTATCCCAAGCTTTTGAATGGTTCTCGAGACCATTTGCTGTTTCTGTAGATGATATTCATCCCAATTTGCAAATGGAATTAATAGACCTAAAGTGTAATTCTTGTCAGAGACAAGTTCATTTTTGGCAAGACGTGTAATGGACTTTTACCACGACTTTCCACAGCAAGAGTTTCCTCATCTCCATCATGAAGCGGCGAAGATAATGTCAATGTTTGGCTCGACATACGTTTGAGAGAGATTTTTTTCTGTTATGAAAATTAATAAGTCTCAGTTAAGAACAAACATCAGTGATGAAAATTTACGTAACTGTTTGCATTTGTCTGTATGTAGAAATTTTGTGCAGACATTAAATGTATTGTAAACTCCACCTGTTATAATTAAATAAAACATATCGTAGGTAATAGGTACTCTTTCAAACCATGATTTCTTTCAAGCACTCCTACTAACCTTATTCCTTCATTCAATAAAGCAAGCTAGGAAACAAAACGCATTACGGTGGAAGGAGCGGAGAGACGATATGGTGGGGAGGGGAAGGAAGCGGGTGGCCAACTTGCCCCTGTGTGCACACAGAATACCTGTTAACTGCACACGAGCAAGTGCAGTGCACATGTGCAGGATTCCTGCCCGCCCCTGGAGTAGATCAATCAGTGCAGCTCTTACATTGAGGGGTACTGCACCATCTGGAGGAAGATATATACTGCAGACAGTTATTTCCTGTGTCGTCCATATTCAGACAGCCACAGCTTCAAGACGGGTTTGAAGGGGCACATTTCACTACAGACCGAGTTTAGGACATGAACGCAAACTCCACCTGACACTCAATTATAGTCACTACAGTTCCTGTAATATCCCTTATAGTTGTGGAGGGCAGGGGTCCACATTGCCAGGAACCAGGTTTCCTGGAGGGCAATGCAGAAAGCAGGTGTAAAGCTTAACAGCTGCTGTAGCTCAGCCAGGCGGTGGAGAAAACTGCCACAATTCCACTGGAGGATGACATCGTGAGACTGGGAAGGCATAGAACACACAATGAGGCAATTTACACCTCAGGATCACCTGCTGCCACCGACGTATTGCCTGACCAATCTATATCCATTGTGTTTGAGGGTCCGGCGAGAGCCAGGTCCACGGCAGATGCCATAATCTCCACCCCATCCTCAGACACAGAGCTTTTAGGTAGCGGTGGTGTGGGCGCCATAGCAAATTCCTTGTTCTTGAGGGGGGGGGGGGTCGTCTTTTCCGATTTCTCGTGCTGTTCCTTGAGTGTCCCTGCCTGGGAGGACTTCACTGAATCAGCCTCTGGGACTGATGATGAGCATGAAGCCCTACGACCAGCTGCTTTTGCGTTCTTCAGCCACTGGCAGGTCTCATCTTTCCCACTAGCAGAAACCTGGGAAGGGAGTGACTCAAGGGACCCCTTCCTAGGGAGAGGAGCTGAAGAAGACTTAGGCTTCTCTGTCTCTGAATTGGGGCCTGAAATTCCAAATGGTTGGTGGGGTGTTGCTCCCGAAGTGGGAGATGCAGGAGCAACAGGGAGGGAAGTGCCCCCCCCCCCCCCCAAACAAGGGGGCAGGTATGATGTGAGACGGGCAAGTGCAGCCCTAGTACGAGAACAAATCAAGGTCACTAGACTGGAACTCAGCTTTCTCTACACCTCCAATTGGCTTCCTGTATCCCAGAACACACCTGTGACCGGATAGAAGGCAATACCTTTGCCAATAGCGAATGGTCATAGAAGAAAGCCACTGAAAGGCAGAGCAAGAAATTCCTTCAACTTCCAAAAGTGCGACAACAGAAAGAAAAACCATCACCCAACAAGGTGATTAATCTAACAAACAAGGAACTGGATGGGCCAATACAAGAGGTGCTGTCCAAGGGCCTAAACTTGGCGCCAATTCCGAGGACCCTGCCGAAAAGGGATATCATAAGTGGGGTAGAGCAAGCCATATGGAGATTACCTGAAGAGGCTGGAGAAGAAGTAAGAAGAGACGTTTGCAAAGTACTACACAAAGCAAAGATGCCAAAGAATAACATTTCGGCAGCAGAACACAAGGCAATACGGGCACTCAGGGAGGACCAGGACACAGTAGTCTTGGCAGAGGACAAAAGGAACGCGACGGTGCTGCATAAATCAGAAGAATATTGGCAAAAAATCTATACCCTCCTGCAGGATCCTGCCTACAAACAACTAGGGAAGAACCCCACCACCACAGTGACTCGCAAGACCATTGAGATGCTCAACAACTCAGGACTAGGGAAGAATATCATCACGAAGTTGTACCCGAGGGTACCGGCACCACCACATCTCTATAGCCTCCCAAAGGTCCACAAAGAAGGCGTCCCATTATGACCTATTTTGAACACTATTAACTCGCCGACATATGGTATTGCTAAGCATTTATCACAGATGCTAAAACCCTTGGTGGGTTACGGTCCACACCAGGTGAAAAACTCTGCTGAGTTTGTGAAGATACTATAGGGTATGCAGTTGGAAAATGAAGACTTACTAGTGAGCTTCGATGCGACATCCTTACGCACATGAGTACCAATAGAAAACTCCCTGGCTTTACTCGAAGAACACTTTGAGGATGATATCATCAAGCTTTTTCACCATGTGCTAACCACCACCTATTTCAAATGTGGTGAGAAGTTCTACAAACAGATATATGGTGTAGCTATGGGCTCCCCCTAGCACCAGGCATAGCTGACCTATACATGGAGCACTTCGAAAAGCTGATAACACAAGCCAAAAGCCTTCTACAGGTACGCTGATGATACTTTTGTAGTTTGGCCACATGGCAGGAACAAATTGCTAAAGTTCCATCAACACATCAGTATACACGGAAATATCAAATTTACCATGCAGATAGAAGAGAACAGAAGCTTACCCTTTCTGGATATCCTGATCACAAGAAACATGGACAGCATGCTGGGACACGCAGTGTACAGAAAGAAAACACACACGGACCTCTACCTTAATGCCAACAGCTGCCACCACCCTGTGCAACGCAATTCTGTACTCAACTCCTTAGTGCACAGGGCCAGGTCCATCTGTGACAAGGCAAGTTTGCAAGGAGAATTGCAACACCTCAAGGACACCTTCAAGAAAAATGGATACAGTGAGATACAAATAAGGAGAGCTCTGAAGACCAACCACAACAAGAGAGGCCAGATGAAGTAATGGGCTGTGCGTTCTTGTCATACGCGGGTCCTCCTACAGCCAAGATCGCGATAATTCTCAAGAAACAAAGTGAAGATCATTTTCCGGACAGCGGGAAAAATTAAAGACCTTCTCGGTTCAACCAAGGATCCACTAGGTCTGACAAAACACCTGGTGTGTACTAGATCAGATGTGAATGTGGGATATAATATATATAAGACAGACGCAGCATTGCATCTCATAGCGCCACAATGAACACATCAGGCATGTACGCTTGGGTCAGACCAACAAATCTGCTGTGGTGGAACATAGTATTGACGAGAAGCACACCTTCGATTTCGAGGACACACAGAAAATATGTAGTAAAAATGGATTTTGGGACTCAGTAATCAAAGAGTCCATAGAAATACAGTTACACGACAACCTAATCAACCGCAACAGTGGCCACCATCTCAGCACAGCCTGGAAGCCTGCAATCAGGAAAATCAGACACTGACACCTGGACACGAAACCCGCACACAGAGCCTGGCCAGAGTTACACATGATAAAGAGAGATTATCCTTTAACATAAAACCGAACTACTGATTGTTTAGCAATTCTGCAGAGCTACTCTCCATAAGTCACTAAGTCTCATGGTCTCTTCTTTCCTATTAAAATTATGCCTTTGTTTATGTATTTCAGTGGCTTCTCTACATAGCTGTGGATAATAGTTCATCATCGTGGACAAAATTTTTGTTTCAGGAAACTTCACTTTGTGACTTCCTGACTGAAGAGCACACCCTGCTACAACTGATTTCTCTATTTTCCCTAGTCAGCAGAATTTTGAGTTCCTTTAGCTGTATATTCATGCTTCACCTGGTTGTTCCAATATAAACTGTACCAAATGTACATGGAATTTTATATACTCCACATATGGACAGAAGAGGGTGTTTATTCTTTACAGATTGGAGAGCCTGATCTATTTTCTTTGCTGGTCTAAAAACCCTTCTAATGTCTTTTCTATAAAATCTTTCTGATCTGCTACTTTTTTAATAAAAGTGAGAGAAACTGTATTCTTCCATCATAGTTTTTCATGCTTGTCCTTCAGCCTTTCGTTATTTGGTTGTAGAATTCTGTTTACTTCCTTCCCCAAGTAATTATTTTTCTCAAAAGCCTGCTCTAGACGTTTTAATTCGGGCCCAGGTATTCCAGCGTGCAAATTCTTTTAGCTCTATCGACAGGACTTAACGACACCTCCTTTGTTGTGTATGGTGATTGTGGTTCTTATGTAATTATCTGTCAGAGCGCATTACTTTTCGAAAAATATTATGTTCCCAACTTTGATCGGTCTGTCATAAGTAAAACATTCAAGAAAAGTATTTTGTTGTCATTTTCTAGTATCTGGATTTTTGGATTTATATTATTTACATAGAAAACCAAAGAATTCGTTCAAAGCTTATTACCGCAGCTCATGGTCGTGCGGTAGCGTTCTCGCTTCCCACACCCGGGTTCGATTCCCGGCGGGGTCAGGGATTTTCTCTGCCTCGTGATGACTGGGTGTTGTGTGATGTCCTTAGGTTAGTTAGGTTTAAGTAGTTCTAAGTTCTAGGGGACTCATGACCATAGATGTTAAGTCCCATAGTGCTCAGAGCCATTTGAACCATTTCTTATTTACTTTTTCCAAAGCTGACTGTCCGAATTTCTCCATAAAGTCAAGTCATTTAACTCTAAACCAAGCTAAAACTTATTTCATTCATTTCTGATATATCTCAAAATGTGGCTGTACATATCATGCTGTTGATGGATGCACTGAAAAATGACAAAACAGCATCTTTCAATAAGTAAGGAGTATTACTGGAATAATATTCTGTTGCAAAAAGTGAATCCTGCAAATTGAATTCATGTGTAAAGCTTATTTCAATCTTCTACACTCTTACAGTTAAATATGAATTCAACTATTTGGAAAACTATCCCACACATACCACAATGCTTAAGCTTATCTACAAGAATTTGTGTTTTACATGAACAAAAGCCTTTGAGAGACTGAAGAAAATCCCAGTGGGTAATGTCCAGGTATTCAGAGATTTAATATTTGATCAGTGAAAGCACATATAGAATCTTCTGTTGAAAATGCCTTTCTGGAAACAAAACTGACATTTTTTTAAGTACTTTATCTTTACAGATACGTGAAGTTACTCTTTAATACAATAACTTTCCAAGAATTTTGGATACAGCTATCAGAAGTGTTATTGGGTGGTGGTGGTGGGGGTGGTGGTGGTGGTAATTGGCATCAGACCTATCCCCCCTTGTTATGCAATGTGATTGCAGTAACATAGCATTTATATTTTCTCATTGTGCAAAAAGGAATTTATGTTTTAAATGTTTGTACGACAAAAACCATCCAATAAAATTTACGTGTCATTCTGGGACCAGAGTTAAGTGCTGTTTTATTTTATAGATCTAAATTTTGATGCCTAAAATAAACAAAGCACTTCCTCTCAGCACTTGCTACAGCCCATGCCGGTTTAATCCAGCACTGTTGCCAACTAAGCATTTTCTCCATCTGCCATAGTAACAGTGGTCCCATACACATCAGAATGTTGTTACTAACAGTGACTATAAATGCATGGTACAGTACTGTCCCTGGAAACTGTCCTCACTGTACTGTACCTGTGTTACAAGAAACTTTCATACAATTTCATCTCCTGCAAAAAAAAAAAAAAAATTAAATATGATGTTAACAGCCTGTATTTTATGGGGCGCCCATCTGTACAGATCCTCAGGAGTAAGATGTAGTTCTATGGTGATGTAGCAATGTAGCTTACAATCCAGTTCTCCTGGCTCGGAGTTTTACAGTTCCTCCAATACCATCACAGAGGCTGTTTTCCACAGCATGAAGCAAAAATGTGCCATTTTGCTTCAATCCCAAATTCTTCTTGATGGTAAATCAGATTTGTGAGCTGCTTGTAATTTCTGTACTGCAGTGTAGCAGTGAGGGCAGTTCCATGAACATGATGCATTTCCAGTCACTGTTATTACCACCACTCCAAGGAACAGTCAACAGATGCCAATGGGAACCTGTTATGTCACATAGAGAAAATTATTTGTTGGAAGAGTGGCAAGTGAGACAGTATGTGGTTTTCAAATACAACAATATTGGTACATAGAACACTTTTTTGTGTCATGTGTCATGTGAATTTAAAGAACTTGAAAGTAACTGGGCACCTCATGCTGAATCACAATTCCTTTAATTGCCCAGTAGGGAAGATGCTGTTTAGGTCCCCTCACCAGGGTAGATGTCCCATCATTACGACCACAATCACATTACATGTTTTTATGAACTTGACAATAAATCCAATGAAAAGATCTTATCTCTCACCTGTAGGTGAACTTATTTCAGTTTTGGATTGAAATGTCAAGGGAAACAATGATATATGACGTGTGATCATAAAGTAATGGGAATTTTTGTTTATCTTAAAGAATCTTTATTAATCAACAACAGCTTTTTCCCCTTCAAAGTAATTCCCCTCAGGTGTAACAATTGTTCCAGTGCTTCAAATTCTGGAAGCATTTCTGGAACTCACTTCTCGTCATGGTGTTCAAAAACTTCAGCGATCCTATTTTTATCTCATCAATGGTGGCAAAACAGTATTCTTTCATGGATTTCTTCAGCCTTGAGACAAGAAAGAAGTCGCAGGGAGCCACGTCCAATGAGTAGGGTGGATGAGGCAATATAACTGTTCTCTTTTTTGCCAAAAAATAAAGAACAAGCGTTGAGGTGTGAGTGGGGATATCATCATGATGCAGTTTTCACAAGTGGCTTTGCCACAAGTCTGGTCATTTCCTTCATATTGCTTCACACAAAAGGCACATAACTTCCAGGTAGTACTTTTTATTGGCCCTACGACCATAAGGCAGGAACACAATGCACTATGCCTTTGCAACTGAGAACAGTGAAGAACCTACAAATGTGATCAAGCTTGTCTTCTTTTTTTTTTTTTTTGTCTTGGCTCTTCGGGTAGTTTCCATTGGGACAACTAGTCCTTGGTTTCGATGTCATACCTTTGTTTTGTCACCCGTCTTTGAAAGCTCTGAATCTGTTGTCGACTTCATTCAGCAATTCCTGAGCAATGTCCACGCAACATTTTCAGTGATTCAACAATTCTGGAATGAACTTTGCTGCTACATGTTTCATGATAAAACATCTGAAAAAACTGCATGACATGAGCCAAAGGATATGCCAACATTATCAGCAACTTCTCTGATAGTGATTTAGTGATTTTCCAGAACAATTTTCTTTACTACTTCCACAGTGTCGCCAGTAATTGACGTGCTAGGGCACCCCGGGCAGTTGTTGTCTTCAACAACTTTTCAACCCTCTTTGAAACATTTACACCTCTCGTAAACTGTTGTCTCATTCATAGTAGATTCGCCAAAATATTTCAAATGTGGTGCTGCACTTCACTCAATTTTTCAAGCAAAATTTAATGTAAATTCTCTGCTCCACCTACTGCGAAAGTAAAAATTTGCCAAGCACTCAAACATGTGTAACCTTTTCGACTGCCAACAGTCAACTAAATATTCAAAAGAGCTGAAAATGCAAGCATACATGAGGAATGTGCGTACCAAAAACAAAAAATGTATAAGACTCACAAAATTAAAAAAATTCCCATACGTGAGTTTTAAAAATACAGCTTCCTTCTTTACATTGAATTTGTTTATGACACTGTTCACTGTAGAATCTTTGTATCTACATATACTGGTACATAACTGCTTGTATATTTTATTTCATTTCATTGATCACGTTTTTACAGAAACAGAATAATGATATCACCACTTTTACGGACCCAAGCTATCTCTTGATTCTCTACACGTTTTACAATGAAACAAAGTACACATTAACAAAATGATTGGCAAATGTTTTCAGCTCTCACCTGTTTCCTGTTCTGAACTAATGGTCAACCACATATTTCAGGAACTTTTTTTTTTTCTTTTTCTTTCTCCTTCAAAGAATACAGGTGGCTTTGAATCACAAATTCCCTGTAGTGCTCAGAGTCTATGTTGTGTACGTCCTTTGCACCTACAATTGCTACTAGATATGTAAACAATTCAGTAAAAATCAAGTTATCTACAACACCCCCAAACTTGACATTTTTTTCTGATGGTGTCATCTTCATATGAAGGTAGGCACTTATTTGCAATGCGAAATGCTTTTCATTATTCCTTATGCTTGATATTAGGGCTAAAGAGTGTTCCAGTCATAAAGTGATGTCTCACTGTGTCCCTTACAAAGAATTTTTAAAAATCAAAAATTTGAAGCACAGCAAGGAAAAAGTGTTTAACGTTTTTCATAAGAAAACGATGTATCTTACTTTTTATATAGCCTTTTATACATCAAATCAAGTTAGTGGCCTAAAGAACTGAGGTGCGTAGGTTAAATTACCACTAAGTACTAAATTCCAAAAACTGGAAAATTGGATACACACACCTTTCAGCCTTCAAATCTGAATTTAGCAAAAATGGTTACAGTTAGGACAGCACTATGTCATTTCTACTGTTAAGACATGTAGGTATCCATAGAATGACCCAAACTTCAGTTAAAGTTACAGTTGATATAAACACTCATAATGACCTACGCCTGTTATGTTACTGCAGAGCTTCCCAGAGCAGAAATGTGTCCAAAATGCACAACTCCACATTTACCTGTTCAGATAGCAGCTAGCTTCTAGCTGCCAGTGGCCGCTCTACAGCACATAAATTCATGCATAAACTGCTCAGATCTTGACACAGCCATGAGCTCTTTTGTGGGGAACTTTTGCTATAAATTGTGGATTAGGCAAATAAACTTCAAGGGCCTGTCAGACATATCTTTAGCAGACAGCTGAAATACCGTTTAAAAAATAAAGGAACTAGCGGTGTGTTTACACTGAGTGAGATTTACCATTAGACTACAAGCCTATTCAGCACTGTAATAGATCCAGAGAAGACAATACTTCCTTCAGACACTTCCACACCCTACAGTGTTGCCAGAATGTGCGTATGACCACTTAGAATTATGAGGGGTAGTCAGTTTTATTGGCACCTCAAGTCGACAATAACAGCCCCTGCGGCAGCAGGCTGGCAAGTTTTATTTCAGATTGTTCATACACAACAAAATCAGTGCAGAATGAAAGTTGTTTGTGAGAATCATCTTTCAATGAATGATGTAAAGGTGTCTTATCACCCACATTATTTAATATACACATAGACAATGTCAAAGATATTGAAAAATAATGTAGTGCATCATTATTAGGTTAATAATAAAGTTATAAATATACTCCTATTTTCAGATGATCAAATGATCTTAGTAGTCTATAGGGACAAATTACAGAGAGTAGTTTAGCCCTTGTGCTAAGTAGTAAATGATAACAAGACAATATCTATAACTACTTTAAGGTATGGCGTTCCATGGTAAGGAAAACTGAAGAGAAACAGTAATTGATCAAAAACTGCTAGAACAAATAAATACTTTCAAATACCTAGGATGTGAGATCTCATATTACATCCACTGATCATGAAAAGAAATTGCAAAAAATTTCAGTTGTTGGCAGATATTACAAATGGCACTTAAAGTTAGGAAAGAGAGAGTACTAACCTTCTATAATGTCATGGCAGTACCAGTTCTAATGTATGGGTCAAGGATGAACCAACCACCCATCATTGGAAGTGAACTGGAGCAGCAGAGATGACTCTGAAGACAGCTACCTGGTTATAAACTCATAGGGTAAAGACTAATGAAATTAAATTGAAATGGGCACCAAAAGCATATTTCAGAAAATATTGGAGTAGGGACAGAAATGGCATGAACACATTCAAAAGATCTCAAAATACTTTAATTAATTTGCAAAATATACATCTCAAGGGGAACTAAACTTTGACCATCCTAAAAAGATAAGAAATCAGTTAAAGTCTACTTGAAACTGGAAGAGGCAATGATGCATAAACCAAAACAGGACATGATGACAACATGGCATCACACTTTACACACATGAACATACAAATAATTCTGAATGTATTTTGTTGCAGAAATGTGGAACTAATTGGAACAACTAAGTAAATTAGGAGATTTTGGTCAGGGACAAACTAAATGTGACAATTGCAATAATGAAGACATAAAACAAATACATACATTAAAAAAATCAAGCTACAGAAACCTCAATCAACAAAACCACAATTAAAAAAAATCAAGAAACCCAGAATCTGAAATTTCACTTTACTTGTATTGCTGTAACGGAAGGAAAGAAGGAAGATTGGGTATAACGTCCCGTCGACATCATCACTGAGATGGATGAGGAAGGAAATCAGCCAAACGCTATGAAAGGAATAATCCTGGCATCTGCCTGGAGCAATTAAGGGAAATAATGGAAAACCTAAATCCGGATGGCCAGACGTGGGTTTGAACCGTCGGCATCCTAAATGCAAGTCCAGTATAGCTGAAACTAAGTCCTTGATACAAAGACCCCACACAGATAAATAAAAGAAAAAAAAAAGTTATTGGAAATTTTGCTTGACCTATTTAGTTCAACAAAATCAATGATATCACGAAACTCTACACAGCTCAACAAAACTGGTACTGAGCACTTCATTTTCCCTGTTAGGTAAAACAAACTTCACAATACCACAACACAAAACTGCCTCACGTACCTAACACTGAAATCTACCCTTACCACTGTAGGAAAAAAAAAACTTCACAAAACCTAACAGTCACAGTCCAAAATAATTACCTACAAATGACACCACAACCCAAAATTCACGAATAAAATTGCATTAACACAAATTTCAAAATACAACAGAATTATGCAATCAACGAGTTAAAGCAGAAATAGATCAACATCTCTCGAATGGCCAGCCCAGAATTCTCAAACCAGGTGTACCCCCAACAGCAAAAACACATCATACCGACAATACCAAAGACAAAAATAAATCTATTGCTCATTACTGGCAACATCACACTAAGTTACTAATTCTTAAAAACAGTGCAAAAGCAGTCCGATGAATTACTAACACACTCAAAAAATTTAGTAACAAACATCCCATACTAGAAAGTGTCATCGCATATTCCAAAACAGTCACTGCAAACATAACCTGTTTCAAATACACCACACCACCATAACATCACACAACACAGTATAAGTAAATAATGGGTCACTGCAGAGTTGTGGTAATGTAAACAGCAGTTATAGCAGGAGCACTGAAAACACTTCCTTATGCCATCAGCAATTAACACATGGGAAGGTTTCAGACATTGTATTTTTAGATAAAATTACAGCTGATCTAAACCTGAAGCTTCTATGCCTCCACAAGTTGATACTTTGTTCAGATGGCTGTAAATTTTGGACAAACCAAGTTGAAACTTGGCACAGAGGCTGATGGAAATGACCATAAAGGCATTTGCCATTCCCACTCATTCCCATCAGCCACTGAGTCAAGTGGAAAACACTAGTAAATCTTATCCAATGTGTATTTCATGCAGAAACTATTTTAAGTGGATATAGACTGGTTATTCTTCATTACATCTCACAGTAAAGTTGTGAAGAATGCTTTTGATGGAGCAATACAGAGAAGAGTGTAGAATCTGGTGAAATACAGAAAATTTTTTCTTGGCTGTACAGAAGATTTTTATAAAAGCGCAAAACTATATCAATTGCTGTTACTCCACAATCATTTTGTCCAAACATCAAAGTGCAAAACCTCAAACAAAAACCATATCTTATGTTCTCAAAGATGAAATAGATTCTGAAAATACAAATATGAATAAGTGTTAGATTACGGTGAAACTCACTCCTCACATTCGAAAATTTAATTTCTTTCACCTTACGAGAAACATGGCATTGTTGTTGCAACAAAATCTAAGTCTGATACGACAAATTATCTTCTCATAATTGAGAATCCAATCATTCAAAGACTTGTTGCCCTGAGTTTGTTTTCTGAGTAATCAGATGCCACACAACATACCTGAAACAGGCACTAACAAGAATGTGGATCCTTATCCGAGAAATAGCGGAATAATTTTCACTGGAAATTTTAAGTGTGGGAGTTTAAAACAATTTCTACAGCATTTGCAAAAGTGCTGCAGAAAACAAAGAACATAAGGTGTTGTCTGTAAAACCTATTTCAAAAGACAAGCATTTATTCACACCAAATGAAGGTGACACTGAGGTTGAAACTGATTACATTTTAAAACTATTAAATTAACCAAAGATAATTCAAAAAGCAACAGATGTTACAACAAATTTGTTTAAAATTGGGATCTGTAATTGTCTTGCAAAATAATTTATCTTAATTTTCAACTGAAAAATGTAATATAAAAAACTGTAAATAAAAAACATTGAATATTCAAGTTGTAAAATTCATGTACCATAGTCTTAATTTGGCAAGATTTCAAGTTCTAGGTTCAATTACTGCATGCCTAGAGTATTTCACTTTTCATTTGGTTAGCTTCATTTTCCATGGATCATTTGCACAATCAATCATTTTGATGTGGAACAAGTCATTTCATATTCATATTGCAAATTTGTAAATATGTTATCTTAATGAACAATTTCGAGTTTATCCTTTTATTTTAAAAAATACAAATGTGATTTAGAAATTTCTACCCATCACCTTCTGCAAATTGCAATGAATAGAAATAATTCTATGGAATATAAGTTGTCAAGAAGAAACTCAGTTTGTTTTCAAATTTTACTTTGCTGTTTGTCACACATTTTGCATCATTGGGTTACAAAACTGTGCACACATTTTTGTGCTAAAGACAACCTAAATGTGGAGTAGTATAATTTTTTCTTTCCTTTATTGTTACATACATCATTGCTCCTTTTGAAAGGCGGTGGATTATTTACAAACTTCACGATGTAATAAATACACTGTGAAGCAGTAGTCAGAATGCCGAATGCCTTAATAGATGTCTACAAGATGATGGGTGAGCACATTATTTCTACAACATGCTTTTGAGCAATAAAAACTTCCTTTCTTTAAGTTGAATTACCCCAGAACATTATTCCAAATATTACCAAATGAAAATATTCAAAAATATCCAGGATGGAATGTAACAATATTAGGAGAAAGAAAGTTGCTAATCACCATATAATGAAGATGCTAAGTTGCGGATAGACACAACAAAAATACTCTCTCAAAGCTTTCGGCCATTAAGAGCCCTTCATCAACAATAGACACATATACGTGCACACACACACAACTGCAGTCTCAGGCAATTGAAACCACTGAGTGTGCAGAGAGAGAGAGAGAGAGAGAGAGAGAGAGAGAGAGAGAGAGAGTGTGAGTGTGTGTGTGTGTGTGTGTGTGTGTGTGTGTGTGTGTGTGTTGGGGTGGGGGCGTGTAGAAACTTTCCTTCTCGTAATATAATTGACTGATTTGTGTCTCCAAGATCTGCAATGATTCTAAGTATAAATGAGACTGAATTAAGTTGTTATACGAATTCAAAAATGTGCTTTTCCTATTTCATTTCTCATCAATATGGACAACCAAAGAGTTACAACCCTATTTATTATTTCCTCACTGTGTCTTGCATATAACATTAGTATAGTAGGCCTACCTCTAGACGTGAAGAATTGAATATGTCTAGTCTTTTCAAAATTGGGGTCGGACCATTCACAGAAAACCAGTCAAAAATACTTCTATTAACAATGCTATCATTTCTTCTGTTTCTGTATGAATGCTTGGATTGATTACAATACTAGTGTCACATGCGGAAAAAAAAATAAAATAAAAATCTGCTTGTTGGGTTTTAAATGGAAGACTATTTAAACATAAGAGGAACAATAGTGGACCTAAAACTGAGCCTGTTGAAACCCAATACGTGATTACTCCCCAGTCAGTCCCAGTAGTCCCTGGACTACACTGGTTGAATTTAAAATACGTCATTCTATATATCAATATAAGAAGATTGTAGTTTAAATAAATTCACAGAATTTCTGGAACCTATACTTCCATGTATAGCTTAAGTTAATTTAAATGTCCCATCCAGAACCTTCAATTGTCTGGTTTAAATCTAATTTCTTTTACGAGTTATCTTTAATTTTACACAGTCAGCTGTCTGAATGCATGATTTAGAAACAAAATGTGTGTACCAAGTACCAACTTTAATGAAAAATGAATGATTTTTCACATACAGCACTAGGAAAGATTCACATCTCCCAATTTTCCAGAAAGTGTAGGACATGGAGAAAAAGTGATCTTTGCTGGTTACAGTCATGGCTAAAGTTACGTATTTGACCAACACCTGCTCCATCCCACCAAAAAACTTCGTTGTTGTGACAGACTGATCCATAGCACAGTGTGGTCTTGGTTAGATTGGAAGTTAGCAATTTGGTTGAGAGTTAGTGAAGCCAATGAATGTGAAAGCATAAAATCTGGCAGTAGAGAAGTACACTGTTTATGTCAATGCCATATTGAAAATACAAAGCATGGTCCAAATAAAACACCACAAATCCCAACAGAGAAGACAAACGAAATCCTTAAGGATGTCAGTATATAATAAATCAAAACTGAACATAAGGAAAACAAACACCATGCAAGTTTGCATTAAGAGATATATAAAAAGTTTACATCAAGCACAGATAATAAACACAAAGTTTTCAGGATGAAAATATATTGTTAGTTATCGAATGAGTACACAGAAATACTGCCAGAGGGATTATCATCAGCATATTGTGCTCCTAGGGTTGTGCCATCAGTTTGAAGTAGCCAAGGGCTTGTGACATACCGATGATGATGATGAAGTCCCATACTCCGTGACGGAGCGTAGGGGAACGATGCGGGAGACCCGCACCGCCGTACTAGGCAAGGTTCTAGTGGAGGTGGTTTGCCATTGCCTTCTTCCGACCGTAATGGGGATGAATGATGATGATGAAGATGACAACACCCAGTCAACTCGAGGCAGGAAAAACCCCTGACCCCGCCGGGAATCAAACCCGGGACCTCGTGCTCAGGAAGCGAGAACGCTACCACGAGACCACGAGCAGCGGACCGTTCCTATGCACACTAAATTATTGTATCTGTATCAAAGGGATAAAAAATGGACTGGTTTTCAAATTGCAGAAACTGGCCACAAGAATAATCACTAAAAGTAACAGTCTGATTATATATATATATATATATATATATATATATATATATATATATATATAAAGAAAAAAAGGGGTGCCCTTACTATGTCACGAAGTACTCTGTTGTGCATATCAATATCATGAACACAGTAGTGTTTCCCTATTATTTCTATACACAATCATGGAACATGGGCCAGGCTGAACTTACCAACGAAAAACAAAGTCAAATTAGATTTTTATCACGAATTAAAATTTTGTAATTACTAAATTACATCTCGCTGATGATACAGCTAAAACATATTTCAAAAGTAATGCACAGCAGTGGTTGGTAACGAAAGCGGGCAACTGTAACATCATATCCCATTGATATACTTGAACAAAATTTAGCGGTTTTACGAGGAAATCCTGTTCCAAGACAGATAGCGCATGGTCTTACTGTCTTTTTATTCTAAAGAGGTCGGGGGGGGGGGGGGGGAGGAGGAGTTTACCGCGTCCCGACTGAGTGCAGTGATATACTATGATTTATAAATTACTTGCCGCAAACTGTGCATGATCAATACTACATTGTACAACAGGGATCAACCAAATGAAGCATTTGAGTTACGACAATCTCAAATTCGGCAGGATAGTTTGCTCCGCCTTGCCGTCCTGATCTGGATTTTCCTACATCATTTCGAGCAAACGCCGGGATGGATTCTACAGCAAGGTCGCAGCCGACCACCTGTCCTGTCATCGTAAAAATATCCGTTTATATATATTCTACGTGTATGTATACTGGAGTTATCTAATATAACTGTATCACGATAAATCTTATTTGGGAGGTCCCCTGGATCAATAAATAAATATAAGGGTCACTTTTATCTTGCTTACTCATAGTTCACTGTATTAACACTAACGAAGCCATTTATTCTTTTAAAATGTCAACAAAAAATTTAAATTAGAAAGAAACATTTTAAGTATATCTGTACCTAGACATCTAACGACAACCCTGAGCAAATTTATCACCTTAAATCACGGCATCTATTATACAAAGGGGCAAAAAAAATCTTTACACTTGCGTATGAGAAACATCTGTATGTACACAGGAAATGAACAGTTTAGATGTATCTAAATTTTGCGTTCATGAGATTCACTCCATTATTTGCTCATCTGGATGTTTATTACAAGATACCATGTACTTTGCAAGTATTTACCTTTTCTTCGACAGGCATATTACCCAAAACTTAAACACAACACGGCGCTAACACTGAATTCGAAATTGAATTTCGTACGTTAACATTGCCCAAAGAAAATAACACAGTGGGACTAGACAAGAATACCTCTGGAACAAACCACTCGCGAGTACAAAAGTCGGTTTCCGCAGGGAATGAAAACTTGCACATGAGTGCAAAATTGTTTCGGCAGAGAACGAAAACTTGCACATGCTTATACCTATCGCCGCACCACCCCAACAACCCACCTGTGGAAACACCCTACTGACCGACTGTCATACTACCTGACAAGCAAATTTAAAAGCCGCTACTCTTATCGCACTCGATGAAAGGGAACGATAAAACATTCCATAATGAATTTCAAGTGGCGACGAGGCGGTAACGTCAAGGTTTCTGAGAAAGAAAGTTTTTACATAGACTCTGGAGAAAGGACGGTAGCGTCGCCTGTCAACATCGGACATTAACTTATTTTTGCAGCTCTCATTTGTGGCACGAGACCCAGGTAGGACTCACGCTCCACTCTTCCTCATTTCACCTTGATTATTGATTGACTAACGGAATTCCTGTTGTAATGTGGACTTGATTTGTTCAAGATAAAAGGCGACAATGTGTATGAAGCATTTATTTTCTTTACACTTCATCAGCCAATGAGAGCTCAAATTATCACCAAAGGAGGGCACAAAAGCATTGAGAGCCAACATGGCTGACTTAAGGCGTTTTTTCACGGGAAAGAAATACAGTGCGGTGGGAAATCTTCCAGAAGCGTTCGTGGCTACATACTGTCACGAATTCCCAGGTTAAGATGAAGTTTCCTTTTGAGGACACCAGTGTGTCTGTTTCAGTGTTAGTTTCCCTGCGAGATGTAGCGTTTTTCAAGCAGCACAAGCAACAGCATCAGTGGCAGTACCAAATTCCTGAGGCAAAAAGAATTACCAGGTAATCACTATTTAATTTCGTAGCATGATATAGAATTTCGTAGTGTATATTTTCGTTAAAAATGTTTTTTACTATCAAATCACACTTTGCTCAGATAGCGGTATCAGAGCATTTGTTCAGATTTAGGTTTCATAGTGTGAGATCGGATTTCGTAGTGTACATTTTCGTAAAAACGTTTCTCAGTATCAAATCACTGTGTATTCATTTTTCGAAGTATATTTTCGTAAAAAAGTTAGGTGGTATCAAATCTTTGCGTGTTCGGATTTCGAAGTTAAAAACAGTGTCATAGTTTGTGTTCAGACTTATTAGCATTGGTTCAGATTTAAGAGTTAATTTTTGTTCCTTGTTGTTTCAGCATACATCCAGCAAAGCATGGGTGGAGAGGTTGCGGCGGCAACAGCAGCAGCAGCAACATCAAGTTTGTAAGTACATACTCATATATTTTCTTTTTTATAGTATTCTGGATATATATAATATACTGCTGTTAGACACATAATTTTCAAAAATTTTCATCATATATATATATATATATATATATATATATATATATATATATATGATGAAAATTTTTGAAAATTATGTGTATTATATATATATATATATATATATATATATATACACGATGAAAATGTGTCTAACAGCAGTATATTATATATATCCAGAATACTATAAAAAAGAATATATATATATATATATATATATATATATATATATATATATATATATTACATTGTATATTATTTGTTGTTGCTGTTGTTGATGATTTCGAGGAGCAGGGGCAGGAAGAGACAGAAGTTGTGATGCCGTAGGTATCATGTAAGTACAGGAACATATTCATTTGTCAAATTTTTTTCTTAGTTTTGTGTGTGCACTTTTTTTTATTAAAACAGATGTTGATATTGTAGTTGATTTCAGAGACCTCGATCAGTTGATCCATGGTGGTTCAGGCGAGGAGATGCCTGAATGGATGGAGGAGATGGAAAGGGGGCTGCATCTCTATGAGGAGATGCCAGGTGACCTAAGCGATGTGTAATGGAACCAGAGCAATACAGGTACCTTATACATGTACTCATTCTGCTTGCAGCAGTAGATGATACCTGGAAAGGGAAAGTACTTGCGCCAGTACTTGCGCCTGTGGGACAATGGCAATCCTCACAGGACCCAATGGCATAGGTACTGGGGATAGTGAAGAGGCGGTCTTCTGCAACATGCTTCACCGTGTAGGATAGAGCTTGTCACTATGTGGGAAGCCGCTGCAATGCAAGTAGCTACAGCCACAGATGTCGCCTCCCTCGCCTCCACACCAGTTCCACTCAAGCATCCATGGGCCACCCTCACTACAGAAAATGGCTCAGGGTTGTGGCAACTACCATCATTGCAGTCACAGCCAGGCCGCATACACTGGGGTAATGCACAATGTCCTCCTCCGCCACAGTCTTGCCCAAACCCCAAGGTATGTGTATCCCCAAGATCATCCATGCAGCCAGCAGCAGCAGCAGCATTGGCTTTAACTATTTGCAGTTATAGTAATAGTAGCAATAGCAGTAGTAATCCTGTGGTTAGTGACTGTTCCCTCTCCCTTCCTTTTAGTGAAGGACATCAAGTCGGTAACCCTATATTGCAGCTATAATACTCGGTGATTACGGACTCCTTTGAAGAACGAATCTCGTACTCTAGGATCGAGAATCCAGCAGGAGGGTACCATCACCCTGTAGGGTTTCTGAAAGCTTGCCTTCCTGTTCTGGATATGGAGCTCATAAATACTGTTAATGATCCACTGTGTCCCACCATTAAATGTAGCACTGTGCTGTGTATCGAAATATGCCTCCCCCCCCCCCTAAACAGGCCCTGGCGTTGAAGAGACAAGCCTTAACTATCTTTGGGAGGAAAGTGGCATGATAATACGGAGTACATCAATCACCAAATGGTTTGGTGAGTCCACACTGAGTGCTACACTGGAACAGCTTCCCAAGATGGAAGTTAATGGGTCAACAAAGCGCTTAGCCAAATACTACACCTCGACATCCATCCACATGTATATGATCCAGTAAATGGAGGGTGCAACTATATCAAGCTTCCTAAGGCTATAGCTGTTAAGAAGCCATGCACTGATGTCAAAAATGGAAAGGACCAGGGTTGTTTTGCATGGTCAATCCTGGCTTGCGAAAGAAATTACAACACACATTCCAACTCGATATGGTACATACAGTGACATTCAAAATTGTTGTAACTTTGATGGTTTTGAGTTCCCTTTCAAGCTCCAGGACATATCTAAATTTGAGGCTCAGAATACCGGAATATCGGATCATGTTTACAGCCTGGAGAAACACAAGTCAGATGTGCAGAATGAGCAGGGTACACATATATTCATTAGACCCTTCAGTACCTCAATATTTGCCAGTAAGCGTAAGCTGCATGTGAACATGCTGTTATACTCAGATGAGAAAAATAAGTACAAAGGCAATTACCATTATGTTTGTATCGAAGACACCTCCCAGCTGCTTTCATCCAAAAATAGCAAGCACGATTGTAAAAAATATATTTGCTTAAGATGTCTGAATTATTTTTCCACAAGTGAGTATTTAGCAAAGCATCTAGAAGGTTTCACTTCCAAGGACCCAGTACATATTATTATGCCTACTGAGAAAAACAAAGTGCTCACCATCAGGAGCGATGCCCATTTGTGGTGTGCTTTGACTTCGAATGCCTCCCCCCCTTGCTACGACTTTCTGTGATGGCGACCCTACAGCCTCACATGCTACTTTCACAGAAAAACATGTACCATATATGGCTGTGTACCAAGTTGTATCATCCTATAATTCGAATCTTAACTGATACAAATCTTATGTGAGGGATAATCCTCCCATTTGGCTTCTCTCTGGGCTTGAAAAACTTTCATTGGAGTTTGATAAGCTTCACACCGACAAGGTTCTCATGACCAAATCAAAGTAGAATGAAGATTTGAACAATAATGCAGTTGACTGTTATACTTGTGGGCTACCGTTAGATAGGTTAGATAGAATCCTGGAAACTCCTCATTGGGATGACTGTAAGCTTACGGGCAAGGCGCTGCAATCTGAAGTGCAGACTACCAGACTACCAAGACACATGTCTATTTTCTCTCGTAATTTAAACGGATATGACGCTCACTTTCTTGTTGAGCACTTGACTGATTTTCCTTGGGAGAAGAATAAGGTCAGTGTCCTGCCTAAGATCACCGAGAAACATAATTTATTCTCCAAACGAATGACGCCGAGAATTACGCTCCGCTTCCTTGATTCGCTCCATTTTATGCAGGTACCACTCTAGAAACTTGTTGAAACTCTACCTAGGGAGGATATGCATACCACTCGAGCAGTTCCCGACGAGGAAATGTTTCGGATGCAGAGTATGAGCATGCTGTGAATATCTGGCCGGAATTCAACATATCCACCCCATAGGAGAGTATCCACAGCTTTACTTGGACACAGACATAAGCTTACTTGCGGACGTTTTCGAGAAATTCTGGTTTCTACACATGACCACATATTCTCTGGATCCCGCCTTGTATTGCACAACATCTGGGTTGTCTTGGGCCGCTGTGCTCAGGAAAATGAAGTGCAGCATCCTTCTTTTCTTTGAGTGAGAGATCCGTGAGGGACTTTGCTAATGTGTCCACAGGCATGCCAAGGTAAATAACTAGCGTATGGATGAGGGGTTCAGCGCATCCATTGATTCGAGTTATTTCGTGTACTTGGATGTCAATAACTTATACGGGCCCACCATGCAGCAATCGCTGTCGATTGAGGAATTGCAGTTGGTGCCTGAACCCGAATGCAAGGGATTAGGTGGAAAAATCGAGGGTATTCTGATGTAGGGTATGTGGTAGAAGCAGAACTCATACACCCTATTAATTTGCATGATGAGTACGCCGATTTCCTGTTGTGTCCAGAGCAACTGGTTCTGCCCAGACCTCCACAACAAAGCTGATGACAATGCTGGGGAATAAGCGTAGATACAATATTAACTATCATAATCTCCAGCAATGTCTCAGATAGGACATGAGATTGGTTAGATTCGCCTAGGCTATCTTATTCAAGCAATCCCTCTGGCTGCAAGGAGTATATTGATTTGAATACGACACTGAGGGCTTCCATGACATGTAATTTTGAGAAAGATTTTTTAAAATTAATGAATAGTTAAATTTTCGGTAAAACGATAGAGCATTTGGGTTAACACCAAGAAAATTTGATTAGAACCGAATGACATGGACGTTATAGCCTAGGAAAATGCATCACCTGACCAAATTTTAAATGTGTCCCGATGTTCAATGAGACCTTTGTAATTCTGGAGATTGCGACGGTTGCAGTAGAGCTCACAAAACCTACCTATCTGGGGATGTGCGTACTAGACCTATCCGAACTCCACATATACCGCTTTATTGTAATTTTGTGAAGCCTCATTTCGCTGATTCTAGTTAGCTTCATCTATTGGGTGAAGAACTGCGATCCAAATAAAGTAATGAGTTACGAATGCAATTAATTCGACACATCTTCATACATGGCCGATAATACTTACAGTAATGTTCCACAGAACAAGAAAGTTATCGGCCTTATGAAAGACAAGGCGAATGGATTGCCAATTGTGGAGTTTGTATGTCTGCGAGCAAAAATGTATGTGTATCACACATTGGAAGGTGCCACCCGGAGGCGTAATAAGCGTGAGTCGTGTGGCATTGAGAGCCCTCTTTATCAAAGACTATTTGCAGTGTCTGTACAGTGGTGTTCACGGTGCTTCACCGCAACCACAGCACATGATGCAGCAAGAGGACATGACGTGTACACTGTGCTGCAGTCTAAAGCCAGGCAGTCACCTCAGAACGATAACACCGTTATTTGTGATGATGGGACTGAAACTCTCCTGTATTCACACTAGTCACTTGTTCAGAGAGAGGTGGCAGGGGGCTCCGATTGAGTGAGAGGGATAAAATTGGACTGAGTGTAAATACTACAGAGTAGTATCATCTTTTATCGCAGTGTAAGTAACTGTGTGTGTGTGTGTGTGTGTGTGAGCACGCCATATACATTTCTAATTAGAATAGTTTTCAAGTTTCCCCTCTGCTAGTTGTACAAGGCATATTAGTTCACAGTCTATCAGAGTTATTGTTGGTCATCGATGTAGCTGCTGGTATTGGAACTGTTGCAGTGTAAGAATAAAAGTATGTTCACATTACTTTTCAGCGTGAAACTGTAAATATCTCAACCAATGAATCTTTTTTGTTTGTTATTTTCAAAAATAGTATTTTGTGGATAAAATTGAAATTGTACTCTCAAGATCTGTAGTGCATCTCAAGAACTGAATTGTAATCTCAAGAACTGTATTATATCTCAATAATCAAAAATGTGTCTGCGAGAATTGAATAATTGAAAAAATTCGTTACCACACATCATAGCGTATGGAAAGTGGAAGGAGTGATCTTAATCAAATGCACCCATTCTGCCGCTTGGCGGCACTAGCTCCGATTTAAGAGCTGCTCACCCAAGCAGTTGAATCACATTTTCGCATTCGTACCTCTAATTTTACATGCTATAAAGTCACAATTCTCATATACGCTGTGTTAACCATACTTAAACTAGACTTTTTAAGCCCAGAATCAATCCTGATAATTGATTTTTCAATTGTTTGGACATGAAAATAGGACAACTCGACATTGCATTAACTGCACGACTTTGCACACAACAATTAATTTTTTGACTGTCGATATTTTAAAGCAGTAAGAAAAGAAAAAAAAGTTTCATTGAATGTTATATGACAACACTAATATTTATTCTCATCACATCGCTTCATATTTCTATAGCTGGCCAACTAGATAACGATCGTGAAATCTACTACAAAATATAACACATTAACAGCTCACTCTAAGTAATTCTGCAAATAAACTAGGGTTATAGTACAATAAGTCATTTGTTGTGAAAAGTTTTCAATTCTATAAAATATATTGCAGAACATTATCGATCTTTAATCCTCTTCCAGTGTTGTGTTTCCAACAATTACTTCTCAGCCTGTTAGTCCGTATTTAGATTTTGTTGGCCAGTAGTCAACCACGAATGCCAGCAACTATTTCTCACAAGGCACAACAAGAAAGTGGCTCGCCGAAATGTGACCGTAATGGAATGTGCCTACAGCCGATAAGAAAGTCTATAGAGCAAAACTAGGCCATAAATAAAAATTGCTACACAATAAAATAAAAAATTGAAAACATTTTCTATGTATTTTATCACCTTTTAACTTCTGGACACTTCGGAAAGGTTCCTTGTTAAATTACTAGTTTTTGTTGACTTAAGTTCCTTCCTGAGTTACTTCATTTTGAAACAGAATTGACATTTCATGCAGTAAAAAATTAGGTTGGATACAGTCTCCATAGCATGTTCTGCACTACAAGCATAGCCTGAATACTATTCTTATTTTTTCGCTGCTTTCCTAACATTCATAGAGCAAGTCACCTCAGAAAGCAGATAGACAAGAAAGATTTGTACTTAAGGTTTCTTCTATCTGTAGGAAGACATTTAACAATACTGCTGAAGGGTAACATAAATAACTTCTTCCTTGATGATAATCATAGTCCTTCAAGCTAGTGAAAAGTAAACAACGACGATTTTCTACTGACGAATTCTTTAGCGAATCTAAGAAAGCACAAAATTTAGTGATTTTTTATGCCTGATGTACAGCACAACCTTCTATGTTGTACAATACATTTTTTTATGTTATCAAGAACATTGTTGTAGGGAACTTTGGCTTTCCACTCTAAATGATTTTCACTGGCATTTATGGCAATCAGTTTTTTTCTATACTCCCTAATACAAAATTTTTGATGTCAGTGTAATCTTTCTTACTCTTCTTTGCCAAGATTCTTATCTGATTGAGATAGGATATAAGAATGGGTACTGTCTCTGATTCACAATTGCCTCCCTTTGATAAAACATTCTTGACAGGCACATATATTGACTGGAGCATATATAAATGTAGAAAGTCCTCTGATGAAAGGTGGTCATCACAGGTCAATGATCAGATAATACCAAAATGTCGCTCTAGTGGATCCTGATTGAACTTGGAGTAAATATATATTCTATCCCCTTATTCCACAAGTATTCAGCCATTTCTAACATGCTTTGTAGTCTTACTCTGACCGATTCTAATGCTCTGTTTGAAGCAAAAGTACTGTCTGAAGCGGACAGAATATGAGAAATATGCTGCAGAATTCTATAATGATCTGTATCTTTTCTCATACCACGTGACTGTGTTTTTGAATTCAGAGCATCGAAAACATAGTTAATATATTGAGTAAATTTTGCATATGGCTCACTATCTTAAAATCCCAAATTCCACGTTCTCTTAAAAAAAAAAGTGTAGTTTTTGCCGTGGCTGGTGCTAAACAACTGCAAAGCAAGGCGAGCATTCATTTGCTGAGAAGATGTCGGGTGTATGTGTGCATATGTCAGTTTACTACATGCCTTTACACCAGCGAGCTCTAGTGAATTGTCAACTTCATAAGAACGTTCATAAAATCCATACCTCATGATGTCAGTACCAAGCAGCACAATACGTTTATCATGAAAGTGGTTGACTTGATTTGATTTTAGCAGGGAAGCTAAAGCAGCATTGGTCAACCCACCACCGCCTGTACCGAAATCGAGGTTATTGTGCAGTATCGCTCCCTGTATATCTAGTGAAGCTAACCAATGCCCTTAAATAGTGCAAAGAGTTCCGTTAACAGTTCCTTCCATGGCTGGTCATCAGTCCTACCATGAGTTTAATCTCTTTCCTGTTCAAGCCTAGAACTACAGATCTTCTTTCAAAACACTGCTTTGGCATCATTGCCTTGCCATGTTTTTATTTATAGACCTTGGTCCAGTATTCTACATGCTGTCTTCAGAGCCAATTCTGTGGTTCTAGTTTGATCATAGCCTTGGTGATTGTCAGGACAGGTTCCGGTCCAATGAATGGAGTCTTTGCCCCCGTCCTGGCCAATCTGTCGGCTTACTCATTGCAACCAATCCCTACGTGGCCAGGGTCCCACATTAGGTTTACCCTATTGCTTCCCCCTAGCTCCACCAGAACTATGTGACATTCTGCAACAATCTTAGATCTTGTTGCAGGAGCTGCCAATGATTTCAGGGCGGCCTAGCTGTCTGAATAGATGTGGATGCTACGGTCCTTGTAACACCTATGCACATTCTCCTCCACACACACCCTGATTGCAATGATTTCGACGTGGAATACCGAGGCCAGTTTCCTAGAGAGATGATGGCCTCCAGTCTTGGCTGAACTCTGTCCACCCTGGCCCAGCACCTTGGTCTGATTTCGACCCATCATTGAACCAGACAATGTCCCCCCAAACATTGTCGAACTGTATTTTTCCACTGCTCCCTGCCTCCAATTATTATATTGTAAGGCTTGTTGGGAGTTATTATATAGTCGGCCAGCATTTCCCCAACCACTCCTATATTTGCCTCACCCACTATTTTAGTGTGTGATTCTGGATATCCCAATGAGATCCACTTTTTACCAGTTTTGAGTCTGTATGCGCCAGCTGCTGCCTCCATCTTGACCCAAAGGTGTAATGGATGCATGGCCAGTGGTTGTTGTGTTACTAATTCTTCCTGTTATGGCTAAACAGGCCAATCTCTGCACCTTAGCAACCATCTTAGCTGCAACCTGCTGTTCTACCTTCTTCCACCACACTACTGCCCCATAGGAGATCCGAGGTCTAACCACCGTAGTCTATTTACAGTGCATACCTCCGGGTCTTAGGCGTCATTTTTTACCACAAGCTCTTCTGTTACTCCCTAGAGCACCTTTCGCCTTGGAGCAGATGCTCTTGATGTGAGAGGCCCATGTTAGTTTCTCATCTAAGGTTACTCCTAGATAGTTCACTAACCCCTTCACAGGTAGAGTTTCATCGAAAACCTTTAGGTTCTAACTTGAGTGATGGATGTGCTTCTTCATGAATGGTACCACAACAGTCTTCTTAGGATTAACCCTTCGATCCTGTTTCTGCACCAATCTTGCACAATGTCCAGTGCACCTTCTGCCATATTCCGGACCATGTCAGTATTACTATGAAAAGGTCATCTGTGTATCCTTGGCAAAAGCATTGTCTGGAATTTAGTTACTCAATGAGTTCGTTCACCACTAGTTCCCACAAAAGGGGACAAAACTATTCATTTTGGACAACCTCTAGTGGTGTTAATTACCATCTTTTCAATCATCGTGGTGGCCTCTACATTCCTTAAACTAAGCATGGTCCTAGTCCACCTACATATAATGGTCCATAGGTCATGCACCTCTGCTGCCATAACCATGGATTCGAGGGTTGTGTTACTAAAAGCCCCTCGATGTTCAAATGGTACAAATGGCTCTAAGCACTATGGGACTTAACATCTGACGTCATCAGTCCCCTAGACTACTTAACCCTAACACCCTAGGACATCACACACATCCATGCCCGTGGGAAGATTCGAGTCTGCGACCATAGCAGCAGCGCGGTTCCAGACTGAAGCGCGTAGAACCGCTCCGCCACAGCGGCCGGCCCCCCTCGATGTCCAGGAAGATGCAAAGGGCTATTTTCTGGAAGTGAAGTGCTTTCTCCACCTTCCCAATCAGCTGGTGGAGATATGTCTCACGTTATTTACCTGGTTGACATGCATGTTGGTTTGAATGTATAGTAGTTCTAGTTAGCCTCCTCTTCCCAACATGTACATTAACCAGTTTTTACAATGTTTTAAGAATGAAGGAAGACAGACTGGTTGGTCTCATATCCCTTGCTTTGTTCAATTCTCCCTGGCTTTGGAATCAAGACAACCTTCACTGTTCTCTAGGTATTGCGAATGATTCCTGCTGCTAGGCTAATGCTGAATAACCTGCACAGGACTCTTATACTATTATCTCCTGGTTGTTGCAGGAGAGATGGCAAGATTCCATCTGGACCAGGTGACATGAACGGTTCGAATGTCCCCAATGCCCATTGGATTTTACTTAAGTCAACAGACTCCTTGGCCCCTTCCCAGTCCTTTCTACGAATGCCTGACAACCATTGTCTCTCAGTGATCGCATACTTGTCTGTGTTATCCGCCAGAGGACATTGAGGGAAGTGAGTTTTGATGGGAAATTCCAGCGCCTCATCTGCTGTCTTTGTATATTCCCCATCCTCCTTCCTCAACATACCTCCTGCTTAGTTGGTACTCTAGTGAGGATTTTGTGATGTCTGTCTTGAGCAGCCATACCCTCCACTTTCTCACAGAATGCCTTCCAGGATGCATAGTCTGCTTGTCGAATTGCAAGGTTGTAGTTGACAAGGGCCTCAAGATATTTTGCCCATTGCCCTTTATGTCTCACAAGCTTAAACAGTCTCTGTACCCATCTTCTTTGAGTTTCCAAGTTGTTGTTGCACCAAGGCACACTCCTACTTGTGCACTTCTTGGTGACGGAGCAGTTGTCCTGATATGACATCACTATGGCAGAGGTTACAGCCTCTGCTACCTCCTCAAACTCTACTGGATTCGTTATCGAAATACTGACTTCTGATAGGCTTGTGTCGAGGTCCTTCCTATATGCCTCCCGGAAGGTGGTTACATATGCACCTTAAAGTTCGAAAAACTTTTTTGTTCTCGTCAACAGGATTTCGAAAACAGCGTCTAGTATTCCCATTATTTGCAGTTGTTTCCAGGATTGTTTGTTACAGTGGTTGCCATCACATGTAAACCCTACAATCTTACATTCCGCCTGCTCCAGTTGTATTATAACCTGAATTAAAATTTTTGCTAACAGTTCTCCAGGAGTTCAATTTTTACTAGTATGAACTCCGGATGGTTGTACCCAACTGCATAGTAGAGGTACAAACATGAAAACAAGAGCATGATCAGTTAAGACTTTATTTTGGTCTGAAGGTGCCATACCGCCAAAGTCCGCAATTCCATCTATGAATACAGAGGACCTATTGAACTGAGTATCCTCTCTCAGTTTAACCTCATCAGAAATAATCACCCTGTCTCCCTGTTCTCGTCAGTCTCTTCTCTAAAATTCTCTTAAATAGTGCCTCTGGCTGTATTATTAATACCATGTGTTCATTTCAAACCTTTCAGAAGTCTCCTCAGCTGTGCATCTGAAGAAAGAGGTAACAGATTATGTTTCAAGCAGTTCCTATAACACTTAGAAGATCTGATATGTAATAAAAAAGTATCTAGAAGAAATTCACAAAAGTATCTCATTCCTTTTGGATCCTTTTTCTGGCACTTCTGTAACATAGTATCTGGAATTATATTTTGCTTACAAGCTAAGCTTACATAACGTTTGCAAGCTTGTTTTTCTCTCAAGGCTTTTAGAGACGCTTTTCCTTGTACATGGAAAGATAGGTAAAAGATATTTTATGTCACCGGATTCATACAGCGTGAAGCAGCAACATGGGCATGTTATGTTGCCAATCGTTGTACATATTATGAACAATTCGAGCAAGACTTTCTGAACAAATTCTGATCAGCTTCCGGTTCAGAAGAGACTTCGAAAAATTGTGTTGGAATCAGAACCATTCATTTCATGGTAAGGTAATCTTCCTTTTTACTTTGAAAAGTATTTGAACATGACTAGTCCCATTGTAGAAAAGATACTATGTAAATTTGCACAAGCTGGTGTTACAGTAAATGTACAGAAATCAAAGTTTACGTGAAATGAGATGAAGTACTTGGGACATGTAATCAGTTGTGAAGGCATTAGACCAGATTCTAATAAACTGGATGCACTTAAGAATTTTCCTTACTCACATACCAGAAAACAATTAAAATATTTCATGGGTTTAGCCTCATTTTTTAGGTGCTTTGTGCCATATCAGTTACTCAGCACCAAACACTTGCTGGAACTTTTGAGGAAGGAACACACTTGGGTTTGAATGAAATAATCTACACAAGATTTTAACAGAATAAAGGAAGTATTGCTAAACTCAAATATTTTGAGTCATCCCAATCTTAATGAGGATTTCTGTATTGCAAGTGATGTACCATGCACATTGCTTGCATCATGTCTTTTTCAGTTAATAGGAACTGGGGACAACCAAGAGATAATAGTTACTGGTTTTGCTAGTCTAACTCTAAGTGAGTGCGAATGTATTTATTCAGCCACAGAGTTGGAAACCTTGAGAATTATATGGGCTTTTAATAAATTTAACTATCATATGGAACAATGTGAAGGTATACACTGACCACCAGACGTTAACCTCATTAATGACATGCAGATTCGTACATCCATGATTATCGTGATGGGCAATGACCTTGCAGAACTACTCGTTCGAAATAGTATACATTAAAGGTAAAGACAACATAGCTACAGACGATATGTCACGTCTCCTCCAGGACTATCTTATGACATAGGTGATCTGCAACATATGAACGATTATCGCATCATGTTGATGCAGGACAAACACTACCGTCAGCATTATCTAGACTTGTGTTATAATATGTCAACACTGCAGAAGACTGACAGTAAATGGAGCAAAGTAAGATCGACAATGGCAAACAACCCTGACCATCCTATTGTAAAGCATTATAAACTACATCAGGATCTCTTATTCTTCCATCGACGTTCAGACATTAATCAATGATGCATCTGTATTCCACAAGAATTAGAAGCACATCTAACCTGGCATACACATTTTACTTGGGGACACTCTGGCACAAAGCAATGTATGCAGAAACGAAACATTTACCATTATTTCACAAACATGTGAAGCAAAATTCACAAACTTATGAAAACATACACTATTTGTCAAAAGGCAAAGCCTGAAAATCTAGTCTGTAAAGTGGAATTGTTTCCAATGATACCCAGTAAACCTAAAGAAATTTTAGCGACAGGCATAAGTGGCCCATATCCTAGAAGCAGAGGCAACCTGAAGTATGTAATTCCTCCGTATGACTCTTTCTCAAAATATGTGAAACTATATGCCACAAAATGTGTGACAACCAACACAATCATTATACAGGTAAACTGAGATTACATACCTGGCGTTGACAAACATGTAGCCATCCTTTTGGACAATGCATCATATTACACAGGTTATAAGTCGAGAATGCTTTTGAAAGATAATGACATCAAAATTACGCTTATCTCAAGATTTAGCCCTCAACCTAAACCCTGCGAAAGGATATTCAAGGAATTAAACCATTGTATGAAAACATACATATCAGGTACTCATTCAAAGTGGGTGAACTATTTGTCTCTTTTCGAGGATGTTTTGCCAATATATGATGCTAATTATGCACCGACAGAAATTGTGTTAGATGTAAAGGAAAGTAACGAATGATATGATCCCTTCGAAAATTTATGGACAACAGAAGTCTTGCAACAACAAGGTACAAGATATATTAATTACCATAGCAGCTAATGCCAGAAACAGAAAATACGAATTTGAAAAATTATAAAACGAACTCGGGAATTTGCAATATGCATGCAAGTACTTTTGTGTATTCACCCAAATTCTTGCACATTAAAGCAACTTAACATTAAGTGGGCGCTTCTTTATGAAGCTACATACCTCATTGCTCACAGTCCGCATGCTGGGTCATATTTGTTACAAAATCCTGTTGTTGTTGTTGTTGTGGTCTTCAGTCCTGAGACTGGTTTGATGCAGCTCTCCATGCTACTCTATCCTGTGCAAGCTTCTTCATCTCCCAGTACCTACTGCAACCCACATCCTTCTGAATCTGCTTAGTGTATTCATCTCTTGGTCTCCCTCTACGATTTTTACCCTCCATGCTGCCCTCCAATGCTAAATTTGTGATCCCTTGATGCCTCAAAACATGTCCTACCAACCGATCCCTTCTTCTAGTCAAGTTGTGCCACAAACTTCTCTTCTCCCCAATCCTATTCAATACCTCCTCATTGGTTACGTGATCTACCCACCTTATCTTCAGCATTCTTCTGTAGCACCACATTTCGAAAGCTTCTATTCTCTTCTTGTCCACACTAGTTATCATCCATGTTTCACTTCCATACATGGCTACACTCCATACAAATACTTTCAGAAACGGCTTCCTGACACTTAAATCTATACTCGATGTTAACAAATTTCTCTTCTTCAGGAACGATTTCCTTGCCATTGCCAGTCTACATTTTATATCCTCTCTACTTCGACCATCATCAGATATTTTACTCCCTAAATAGCAAAACTCCTTTACTACTTTAAGTGTCTCATTCCCTAATCTAATTCCCTCAGCATCACCCGATTTAATTTGACTACATTCCATTATCCTCGTTTTGCTTTTGTTGATGTTCTTCTTATACCCTCCTTTCAAGACACTGTCCATTTCGTTCAACTGCTCTACCAAGTCTTTTGCTGTCTCTGACAGAATTACAATGTCATCGGCGAACCTCAAAGTTTTTACTTCTTCTCCATGAATTTTGATGCCTACTCCGAATTTTCCTTTTGTTTCCTTTACTGCTTGCTCAATATACAGATTGAATAACATCGGGGAGAGGCTACAACCCTGTCTCACTCCTTTCCCAACCACTGCTTCCATTTCATGCCCCTCGACTCTTACAACTGCCATCTGGTTTCTGTGTCAAATTGTAAATAGCCTTTCGCTCCCTGTATTTTACCCCTGCCACCTTCAGAATTTGAAAGAGAGTATTCCAGTTAACATTGTCAAAAGCTTTCTCTAGGTCTACAAATGCTAGAAACGTAGGTTTGCCTCCAAGAGCAAACAAAATAGTTGGATTATACCATCATAGAGACTTATGCAAGTTTCATAAAAATATAAACAAAGTCATTATGAGACAAGAGGTAAGTGAATCACAAACTACGAATGTAAAGCAAAATGCCATGTCTACAGCATACAAATATACAAAATCATCTAAGATATTTTATTTCAAATCTGCAGCTAAGAAGAAAGAACAGATGGAGAGGAAGAAAACTTTATTATTATTTAAATTATAACTATATGATAAATTATTTATTTAATTTATTATACTGGATAATGAAGGTTACGCCACTCACTCAGGAATTTTCTGTGTAGCAGTAACGACAGAAGACTGAGCACGTATAAACCTGACACAAACAGGAATCATCCCTAGAAATGAACTACGTTTCAAAATACAGAATGAAACCACGTACCTTCAGAACATAATGGAAAATGTCGAAGGAATCAGACAAATGATGTAGATGAACGAATTCATTACAGAACATTGGATAACAGATTATGATCCATAAACACATCAAGTGCTGTATGTTGCAAGTTGATTTAGAGCAATTTTAATTATTCCTTTAACTGTAGTGTTTGATTCATAGATATGCACTTGAGCTCATGTAATGTTGTGCAGGTTGTTTTGAACCTAATCTTTTCTTTCAGTTTTCAGCAGGGACTAAACAAATCCTATGTTGACATGAAAGAATTGCTGCATAGACAAATCCAATATTCAGAGTGGCAGAGGTATTTAAACTGAAAAGGAATGGACAAAATCGTATAAATGATAATAGAAATGTTCTAAGGCACCATAAACTGTGGTAAATTCAAACACTGAAATTCAGTATAGCACACAGTGAAACAAGTGTAAGGCTATGGCAACTAGCTATATATATATATATATATATATATATATATATATATATATATATATATATAAGTGCACAAACACACACACACATATAAAAGTAGTGTGGAATTTGGAGGGCGAAATGTTCTCGGAAATGTGACAACCCACCAGTTACCTTGTACAGCATCCAAAACAGAGGTCGACATAGAAATTCTATCACTCTTCCACAATGAATGAGTGGGTAGTGGCACTTGTTCCGAAATGAATCGCCACTATGAGGACCACCAGATGGATATCATTGTGTACGTGAATTATTCTGCAAAAATGTGTAACACGTGTAACGAAATTCCTCTCAACAGCGATTAGATCGCCTTCAGTAATTGTCGCACATGCATTGACAATGCACTGACACATGTTTTCAGGTGTTGTCAGTGGATCACGATAACAAATATCTGTTAATTTTCTCCAAAGAAAGAAGTCTGGTGATGTAAGATCCTGTGAACGTGGAGGCCATGGTATTGTGCTTCTATGACCAATCCACCTGTCACTGAATATTCTATTTAATATCGCTTCAACTGCACGTGTGCTACGTGCTGGACATCCATGATGTTGAGAGTACATTGATACTCTGTCATGAAGTAAAATCTTGTAGTAGAATCAGTAAAACATTTAGGGGGATGTAACAGAAAATTTAAACATTTATTTAAAAAATCGTTACAGCCATATTTATTAATGTACAAATCCAAAATTTTACATCAGTTAAGGAAAAGATCTGTGATTTAACGGAAAAATATAATAAAATATGCAGGATTAATATTTTGCCAGTAAGTTGAATTTTTAATTTTTGAAACTGTCTTTTTTATAAAAAGCCATAATTTTTTTAATCCGAAAATTTTATTATAGTGTCCTCAGAAGGTTATAAGACCACTGAACTACAGGTATTAATTGATGGTACAAATTGTATCATTAACAGAGTTTTTAATTTTGCACATCCTAAATTAACTACATACAATCATCTAAAAATCAGAATGTAATTGCAGGATCTCGTATTTTTTAGTTCCAAAGGGACAGCAACATGTTGCGAACAGTTCCTGAAAGTTTCATAGCATTAACGCATATACTTTTTGAGTAAAGTCTCCTAATAACTTTAAAAATGTAAAGCAGAAAAATGAGGTTCACGGATTTTCTTCTCATACTTCTACGTGTAATAAGCTTACCTCAATTTTAAAATCCTCCATACTGATACTCCTCATCTCGTCTTCGAATCTGCCTGGCCCATATTTGCAGGTAAGACACTGATCTGTTAGCTTCCTTGACCCTGCTCTCGTTGGTGGTGTAAACTGTTTTTGTTGTAAACACATCAGAATCTCTCTTCAGTACTTCAACTCTGCCATTATTTCCGTTTATTTAACATAAAACTGCATCATAGATACCTATTTGGAGTACTTCAGGTCCACAAAATTCCTTTTTGAGCATCTAATCCAAATTAAATTATTGACACCTCCATTTACATTTTGTATTTCCATGAAGTTACTTGCTCAATAAATCAGGGTTTGCAAGAAACCTGAAGTGGGCTACACTGCATCCATACCAGATTCTGGTAATGAGTGCTTATGTGCACCTGTCTCATTTCTATTGTTGAACTTACGCCAATCGTCTTTCAGACCCAGATTGTGCATTGGTGTTTGGTCAGTAGATAGTTTGTGGAAAAAATTGCCCACGCACCACGCCTCATTGCCTCTAAATTATGTGTGTTTTTCCTGATAGCTCTCACATAAAATAACTGAGGAGAATCTATTTCTTTCAGAGTAAGCCTGCCTTTTCCTCCTAGTGGCATTCCATCCTCAAGTACTTCACCTTTCTTCTCTTTCAGCAAGCGACAAAGCCTGCCACCAGGCCTCTTTGGATGTGGCCAACACATTCCAATTTTTCTATTGTTGTATTGTACGGATTTTTATGTTAAAGCTTTGAATGAAGGGGAGGCCCTATCACCGAGGTATTAAGTATATCTAACACCATACTGGTCCTCAGATCTGGAGAACATCCTCACATCTGCAGCAGCCTCCATACCAATAACAGATGCATCTCCATATAGAGATGTGTGACTCCTTTTCATCCAGGTCCATCTCCAGGCACACTCTGGTAAGTAACATTTGTAGGAGATACCCCAGGATATATTTCCTTTATGTTTATTTCCACCAATTTTTCCACTACTTCCTTCATAGAAACTTTAGCAGTATCGCACACTGCATCAGACATTTCTTTATTTATTTTTTCAAACCCTACACAAGGTGGAGGCATGTTCAGTAAACCACACCTTAAATAACCTCCTTCCCTGTCCTGTCCAAGGTGTCACAATCCCACTGTGCATTAGGCTCACAACTAACTATTACATTCTCATTGTGTAAGAAGTACATCTTCTACGTTTATCATATTTTCATTGAAAATCACTCAGAAAAGAACACTTAACATAGGCAGTGTTTACACAATAAATTATATATATATATATATATATATATATATATATATATATATATATATATATATAATGAAACAAAGTAATTTGTACAATTTACATATTTGATTTTTTACGAATTTTGCAGCGAATAAATTGTCTTTTCTTTTAATTCACAAATTTCGTAAATTGAAAGCTAGTGGTGTCGTGAACTTGCGACGAATCTGGTATCCTTGGTTATATTAGTCTTCTTCTGTCATAAGTATTTATCATTTTTGACCATGTGTATAATATTAATTCTTAATTGGACTTCCTCTTCTGATGCAGGTGGTTTGTTGACATAAAATGGGATAATGCGCAGAAGGGAGAAAACTTTCGTGGTTTTGCACAAAAACGAACTCTTAGACTTAGTATTTTCGTAGGATTTTTATTCAGACAACACACTGATTCATAAGAAATACGTCTTCTCACCAAGAGAACTAAAGACAGAGTCTCTCTAATGATTGACAAAAAAATTGAATGGAGTTTTTATGATTTGTTATTCGCCTTGCGGCGTAGCAAAATATATCATTATCGACGCTTACAGCGGCCGCGAAACTGATTATCATCATTGGTTTTAAATTTTTGTTGGGTCTTTTCTTGTGTACATATACAATTGCCCCCACACTGTGTGGTGACATGCAATGGAGGTGCATAGTGTTTTGTATACACACATATAGCTTAAATTTAAATTTTTCCGAAAGGGATACAATGACCTTTATTTGTCGGCTTATTTTTCTTTGTATTTTGGGTTGGAGATGTCAGCTTATCGTTGCTTACACATCATCTTACAGGAAATACATTACTTACATACAGAATGATAGTTCATTAAGTATTTACATGAGAGCACTGCTAGGGTGGCTACTTGTCCTTTTGGCAACAGTGCCACTCTCTGTGCGCATGCACATGAAATATGTTTATTGGCTGTGCAAGAGCTGTTAACGCTGCATGCATTATTGTGTACAGTCGTTCACTATTTCACTCCCAGTTTAGTGTCACTTTCATACTGAATGCCGTACTATCTGTCGAATAATTTGCTGTGACATGGACTTCCATTGTGAGTGCGGTGCATGTGCGTTTACTCTCCAAGAACCGATCCTGCAGCAGAAAAATCAACTTTGATACTGCCCGGGAAGTATTTTCTCCATCATATCCACATTTTCAGTGGGGTGAATACTGCACATCAACACCCGATGTCAAGGTAAGTGATGCTTGCACAATTGTAGTTTGCTGATTAATATATCCGATGTTGCGTAGCATGCTACTACAATAATTGATTCATTGCACTATTGCACACGTGTTTGGATACCAATATCCATTTTGTCGTTCACTTTGGCTTGTGCATTGTTTTTAGTCCTTGAGGTTTTTTCCCTTTTAGTTTGTTTTTCAAGTTCATCTTTTACACGTGGCTCGATATACACATAAACATTTTGACATAACTAATTCATATTACAATTGCTTACATCTAAGGCTGACATTCCACCCATTATTTGTATCAAATGTAGAGAATTCTTAAATACTAAAACATTACAAAATTCCTTTTTCAGTTTGTTTGTTAGCTTCAAAAAAATCCTTTGTACATAAATACAAATAACTTATTTACATTCCATTACATCGTGTTACTATATATGCATTTAATGCATCCACATTGTATTTTCCAGTAATGCATACATCAGTTATGAGAGTTTTATATTTTCTTAGGGAGAAACAGAGAAAACATTTACATCAGGGTTCTACAATACGTGCTGCTGGCTTAACTATGCTTTGGCGCCACCTTCTGTGTTGGGGAGGGAATAAGGAATACTATTCTACTGGTTTATGGATTACTAAGGAAATGCTATTGGTCCTTTCTTAAATCAGGGAACTCCTTTTTCATGAAACCGAAACATATTAACGACTCATGTAGTATATACCACTGTGTTGCTTATAATTGTAGCTTTGTGTTCATGACACAAAAGTTGTTGCATTATGTCATGCTTACCTCTTTACGATTATGTGGAAATTTCGTCGTTTGTATTTGCATGTGATGCGATATGAATTGATTAGTTTTATTTGAGGTGACATTTCTCCGTGTTTATGTGCACTTTGTAGTCAGTAGGTACGGGTAAATGTTTTGTAGTTGCACTGTGACGATGTATATTCTTATTCTTCATTTGCTTGATGACCAAAATATACACATGGACATACTAATAACCAATTCATTTCTTTGAGGTGCAAACCGTTTTTCATTTGGTACCTATAACACCCATCGTAAATCCCGTTTTCTGCACTGTGTCGATGCACTGGTCACTGCAAAATAAAAAAAACTTATAACTAACTTAAAAACTAATTGTGTTTCGTAGCTCATAGGCCACGCATATACTCGGTCATCACCTTAGTTCACAGACTTTTTCATACTTCATTCTTATTTGTTTATTTACTTGCATTTGCATTCCTTTTATTCATTTACCCTGCAAAGAAAGTTACTTTGACATCTCCTACAGTATCTTATCCTTTTGTTAGCTAACACCTCCTACATGTTTTGTTGTAATGATTTCTTTTAATTCTAGTTACAATGTATATATTTTAGTATTGATACAACTTCTCATGTTGATATAAATGTAATATTATATTCTTTTGTTCCCTGATAGTAAATATAGTTGTTACATGTTATTATTTATTTTTAAATTGGGCTTGATATATGTGCAGCTTCACGTTTCTATTTGGTTGCATTTGCATTCCTTTTATTCATTTACCCTGCAAAGAAAGTTACTTTGACATCTCCTACAGTATCTTATCATTTTGTTAGCTAGTCCGTTGCGCTAGCTCAAGGTTAATCTCTCTTCCCTAGTACTGACATAAGCATACATTGTTGAGCGTTCACAGCTGAGTCATACGCTGCTCCAATTTGCATATCGCTTTTTGTGATGCTGTGTTCTCACACTTCCTTCTAGTCAAATGTTTGTCTTTGCTTACAAAACAAGAAAATTACTTAAGTCTCTACATATTTCATTCAAAAATACACATAATATTTTTTACTTATAGAACTATGACATTACTTATAAATATATTTTATGACAAGAAAACTGCTGTGATATTGTGTCACTACTTGTGAAAAGGTTTTAAGTCTTTGTGAGGGTGGAGACCTTTGTCTCTCCCTGTTCTTTCATATACCAACCTATAAGTTCCAGGATAAAGTATTTTTGCAATAATATATGGCTCTGAGTATAGTAATTGCCATTTTTTGTTCAACTTACCAATCTTTGTCGATTTGCGATGTGTTCTCAAGAGGACTCATTGCCCTCCAAAAATGTGCAACTCGTTAAAACTTTTTGTTGTATATTCTCTTTCTGTATTCTGCTCTATTCTCCAGCATAATTACTGCTCGTTTGATTTTATCCTGTAAAGTTAACTCTTTAGTAGGTAATTTTGGTATGGGTGATTCCCATTCGTCAGTTTGCTGTGTGTTAAGCATCAGTTCATTAGGAGTGAAACCTGTGGAAGAGTGGGGGAGATTGTTTACTATTTATATAAATGGAGTCACATATTCAATCCATCGTGAATGCTTATTATGAGCGTATGTCCTTATAAATCTATTGAATTCTTTAAACACCCTTACTACGCCTATTTTCACTCATTGCTTTCATATGGCATCATATTTTGGAGTAATTCATCACTGAGGAATAAAGTATTTATTGCACAAAAGTGTGTAATCAGAATAATAGCTGGAGTCCACCCAAGATCATCCTGCGGACATTTATTTAAGGATCTAGGGATATTCACAGTAGCTTCTCAGTATATATACTGTCTTATGAAATTTGTTATTAACAACCAAACCCAATTCAAAAGTAATAGCAGTGTGCATAACTACAATACTAGGAGAAAGGATGATCCTCATTATTCAAGATTAAATCTAACTTTGGCACAGAAGGGGGTGAATTATACTGGCACTTAAGTCTTTGGTCACTTACCAAATACTATCAAAAGTCTGACAGATAACCAACAAGTATTTAAGAAGAAATTAAAAGAATTTCTGAATGACAACTCCTTCTACTCCATAGAGGAATTTTTAGATATAAATTAAGAAAAAAAAATTAAAAAAAATATTAAAAAAATAAAAAAATAAAAATAAAAAATAAAGAAAAACAAAAAACACAAAAAAAATAAAGTTGTTATATTAACTTAAGTATGTTGTTAAATTAACCTAATTATGTCATGTATTAGAAAATTCGACTCGTTCCACATCATTACGAAATATCGTATTCATGATCCATGGAACTAGTATTAATCTAATCTAATCTAATCTAATCTAATCTAATCCCACTTACGATGAAGTGATTGACGCTTTGAACTCCCACTTCTGTGACAGTGTAAATGCGGTAGCTGCACGCTACAAATTCTTTCGTCTTCGGCGTGGCCCTACTCAGTCCAATAAATCTTGGTTAGCGGACCATCAGAGACTAACTTCTGATTGTGACTATAATTGCTCGTGTGGACGCTCATATGCAGATATAATGATTAGAGATGCTATTGCGCAGAATGTGGTGGATCACCGCATCCGCGAACATATCCTCAGGTTTAGAAACAAGTCTTTGCAGGACTTGCTAGACATACAAGATACATTAGACATGGCTACTTCCGCGTTCGACATGACTCCGTGTATGTGTAGTGTTGGCGCGGCACAACACGTGCCCTCCTGCCCGCCAGCACGGCCACACATGTTGCGCCGCTCGCACGCACGTAAACAAGTTTCAAACCAGGTACCTACTCAGAAACTGAAATCATGTCTGAACTGTTTTTGTGCCCACCTACGGCACAAATGCCCATCCCATCAAGCACAGTGTTATTTGTGTTATAAGAAAGAACATGTGCAAGCTGTGTGTAGTAAGAGAAACTCTAATTCACAACTTGTCTCCCATTTGATGGGCGTCATCGCAACGGGAATCGCCGTGATCATGATTCACATCAGCCTATGGACGTTAATGCCATTTATACAAAGCCTTCGGCTTCACGTGCCTCTACAGCTCGTCATGTGAATAAACAAGTTTTGCCAGACACTTCCTCTTGCATTCAGCGCAATGCGAGGAAACTTTTTGTGTCTTTGAACAATTGTGGACGTTCTTTTCGCATGCAGCTGGACACTGGCGCCTCTGTTTCTTTACTGAACAGATCGACGTATGACTTCATTGGTTCGCCCCCGCTTCGTTGTTCACATTCCACACTGACTGCATTTACTACGTATAGTGCAACTATGAAAACTGCGTCTTTTCATGTGCTCCGCTCTATTGATGCTCCGAACATTTTTGTCATGGACGCATTTGAACTTTTTGGCCTCGCAATTCAGGACAATGTACTTTGCCTCTTTCCCGGCGTGCACGCCCAGCACCACACCCACTGCGCGACACCGTAGCTGCTGAACTCAAGCATTTGCAAGACAGTGGTGTAACTGAACCTGTTTCTGCTTCGCCATGGGTTTCGCCTATAGTGTGTGTGAAAAAACCAAACAGTCGTCTCCGTATTTGTGCTGATTTTAAGTCTACCGTAAATCCCCAGACAGTGGTAGCTACGTTTACGTCATGAAGATTATTTTGATAAGTGAGAAAATTCTTTTCCACGATTGAGTTGCGGGACGCATACTTTCAAATTCCGCTTGACGAACAGTCGCAGTGCTATTTTGTGATCAACACCCACCTTGGATTGTTCAAGTTTCGCCGCCTTCCATTCGGTTGTCCTTCGTCTCCTGCTATTTTTCAGTCTTACTTGCAGCAGTTGTGTGCCACTGTCCCTGGTTGCTCAAATTATCTGGACGATATAGTTGTGTCGGGTAGAACCCCTGATGAACATTTGTAGAATTTATGTGCCTTATTTACTGTACTTTTGCAGGCAGGACTCAAGTGTAACAGATAAAGTGCAAATTTTTCAAACTGAGATTCAGTATTTAGGACGTATGATTAATGGTAAGGGTATCCACCCTTCACCATCACATCTACGTGTGATTAGAGACGTGCCAGCACCCAGGAACTTGAAAGAACTTCAGTCTGTGTTGGTCAAAACTACATATTATATTCGGTTTATACCAAATGCAGTGCAGATTGCAGCGCTGCTGCATCTTCTTTGTTGAGTGATCGCTTTTGATCTCTCCAAACCAGTTGTTTTGCCTGGCGATGCATCTTCACACGGCATTGAAGCGGTTCTTTCGCACCGCATTAATTCTGTCGATCGCCTGATCGCTTTTGCGTCTAAGTTGCTCAATTCTGCCCAGCAAAACTATTCTCAAATCGAGAAAGAAGCCTTAGCTATTGTATATGGAGTGACAAAGTTTCATGATTTTTTGTACGGTCGCAAGGTCTATTTGTTCACCGACCATAAGGCTGCGTTCACACTGCCGGCCGTGCCGGGCTGGAATGACGCGTACTGGCTCGGCTCGTGCCTAACCAGCTCAGGCCGACGTGTAGTGCATTCACATTGCGCGCCGCGCCGCGCCGAGCCGTGACGGCGGAATGGGGGAAAATCCACTTCTTTCTTTTAAAAATTCTTAGCGGTATATAAGACTTCACCACATCGTTTTATGAACTTATTTTTTCCTTAAAAGCGTTACTTATGTCGTGAAAAAAGAAAAGTCTACGTTTCGTTTCGCGTGATTTCTTAGTTTCGTAACGCTTCCCAGCCGATTTTGAAGAAAGTATGCGGCTAAAAAATCTGATTTTTGTACACGTGGTAGTGTAACATCTTAGCTTCGTATTGAATCATTTATCTTTCCAAACTTCTTAACAGGCATTGTGAAATGATGCTATTTGTCAACGTTGTGCACTTGATTTACAAATCTTGTAGTGAAAATGTTATGTAGCGGGTAGCTTACTGTTAGATCCGTTTTAGACCATACATTGTTGAGAATGAAATGTAGCTAAAAGTACCAAAAAGTTTTTGAAATGATAATGATACTGATATCTGTCTCTGGTCACAAGTAATGCGAGCTATTCAGTGGCGTCAGTGCCGCGTCCGCAAGCCACGGAGTTCGCGCTGTTACAGCTTGGTTTAGTGTAGTCATATATGACACATATGCAGGACAGAAAAAAACTAATTACTAGTGATCAGCGCTGACCTAGTGTCGGTCCCTCGTATTATTTTAATGGTCTCATTGTTTACATAAATCCAAATGTATAAGAATTTTTCCCCTGGCTACTGGACAGTCATCTGCTATGCTTTTATAGTTGGCCACACGTTGCATCACAAAAGACAATTACTTGTCATCTACATCCTACAAGTAGTATAATGTACATTTCGTATTTCGAACTAAAATATTAATCTAAGATGAGCTCTTGTTCCTGATGCATTGTAATAAAAGCTTGCAACATTCTACATGATTTCTTTCTAGTTGCATATAATAAACAGCAGATGTTATAAAATATAAATACATTTAGAGATGTTTCTATGTCTAAGTTTGACTAAGGTGCAAAAAGTTCATTTTTTTGTGTTATCGCTTTTGCAGTTCACGTAAGTGTAGTACCGCAAGCTGTAAATAATTCCATTCTTTAGATCGACCCTATCTCCACTTAGAAAGATCTGTGGATAGCTCTTACAAGTAGTCTATATTAGGAAATGAATGCAATGAAACCAAGGCTGAGTGGGACAGCGTTTCAATCAACGCTTTGCTGGATCATTTGACGACGAAATGATTAAGTTATCGTTTTCTGTAAGGTACTGCCATTTCGATTCTTCTACTGTAACTGAAAGAAAATGCGCGGATTCAGCATAGCCTCAAGCACAGAAGGACAGGTAAATGAATTATTGTCGATTGATGTGTTGGATTCATAGACTTACTAAATAAAAACTAGACCGCGCATTGGCGCAAGTGTCGCGTCCCAACACTGAACGTGATAGAAGCCGCCATTTGCAGGGAAACAGTGCGTAAACAGGGTTCGTTCGTGTGCTGCTTTTAATTGTAACAGTATAATGGAAGCAAAGACGAAGACGGAAACAATGTTACATTTCACAGGTCAGTCATTTCTGGTTGTTTGTCACTTTCTGTTAGTTGTATATAGTATTTACATGGAGAAATAATACATCATGAGCGTTTGTTTTTGTTTAGGTTTCCCCTTACAAATGATTTTCTAAATCGGAAATGGATAGTTGCCACTCGGAGAGAGAATTTCCAACCGACAGCAAATCATTTCCTGTGCTCTCTTCATTTTTAAGAGAATTGTTACATGGAAAATTGTGTAGATAGACGTCCACTGAAGGACGATGCTATACCGACAGTATTTGGATTTCCAACTCATTTGAAAAAGGTATAGTGTTCTGGATATCGTGCAACATAGGCCTAGGTTAAACAGTGTGGAAATACTGTCAGCGTGTATAATTTTGAACGTTCCTTTTCCAGGTTACCAAGGCAATCAAATATATATTAAGTATGAATCAGAGGTAGGTCGAATAATTGCGTTTAGATACTTAACATGTGTTGTCAGGCGGTGATTATACTTCGTAAAAGGTCAAATATTCGATTAAATGTTGCAAACTCAACCACTTTCAGAGGTGCTATCACTGTTAAAAACTAATGTGCGAATGAAATGCCTAGGGTATTTAAAGTGATCATGGGTTATTACAGTTAATCATACCAAAATTCGAGTGTAGACAATACTGTGCTAAACAAAAGTAAGCGTGCAAAATGTACACAGTAGTCGGCAAAAAGCAAACAGGACCTGACTGGAAAATTACGTGAATTAAATAATAACCGTACTGTCTGCTACTTTAAAAGTTTCATGTAATTATCTAATGCAAATAACTCGATGTAAACTCGCTCCACCTTGTCAGGAAAGAGCCTTACATTCTTAAATTTCGCGTCTCTATGCAGACGTATTTCGGAAATTAGGAAACTCCATTCATTTAAGTATACTTTTAAAATAGACTCGAATACTCAGTACTTTTTTTAAACAAAAATGTGTTTAATTTGTGCTTCAATTTGCTCTTGTTGCGTCTCATATACGTCACATCACAACCCCAGTACTAGGATTCATCCCTGCAAATGGCGACGATCAGCTGTTTCAATGTGGGGACAGTTGCCTCGCTTCCCCGCTACGGCGTTGTAGGGGCTTGGTTGGATTCTCGTCTAGTTCAAAGCAGTGTAAAGGATGAGATGTGTGTGTCACTGTTTGCTTCTGTGTATCTTTCCCCCACGGTGGTCTTGTCCCCAGCGGCAAAGGGATCTTAATTCGTTAGCAGCTGAAGGTCGAAGATAACACAGGTGTAGCCAGAAGTTTTTCACCACTATCCAATTAGAACCGTCTTATGTAACAATGATTTCATTGTTATCTTAGTTATGTTTTCACATTATGGTGACTCGTCAAATTTTGAGCACATTGTAATAGGGTGAACATTCACTCTCCCTAAGAATATCGACTGGCATTTAGTAAAGGTTTTTAATTACAATAATAAAGAAAAACTTTTATTTATATTGCAGATTGAGTAATAACATGTATCACTATCAAAGAACATTTCAGGCAACAATTACAAAACGGAATACAGTTTCACATTAATATAATACAAAAAGCAAAGTTGTCTGTAATGAAGAAGTAAATTGAATTAGTGCAGTCACTGTTTTGAAGAACCTGGCACTGCACTCACTGACTCTAATTCATTATAAACAAGCTCTTGTATTTTAAGTTTCATTTGCCGCTGAACTGGAAGGGAGTTTATTGCACTCCTGAGACTCATCAGGAAGTGGTATCTATCATCGTTTGGGGTCATGTCTTGATGTGCCTTCATCACAGCTAATATGTCTTTTTCGAGCTTTAAAAACTCTTCTTCAATATTTGGCCCACTACTTCTTTTTTTTTCCTTTGTGATACTGTGCTTGCCAGTGGCGACGTTTCATCAACTGCCACTAATGATGATATATCAGACTGATCTCGTTCATCTTGTGGACTAGAGAGGTCGTTAGACGAAAATTCTGGAGGTAGTTTCTGATGACAACGAACTCTGCATTGCTCTTGGAATTAAAACATCCCTTAGGAAATGCATGTGTTGGAAAGAAGGCCAAGTGGAATTGCGTTTCTGTGGGCTTTTTCCTGGATCACCTGATCTAACGTTACCAAGTTTTTTTAAGTTCTTCTCTGCAATTGTCTTGTAACATTACGAGTCAAGACAGCTGTAACGGAACTTGAATAGCGTAAAGTTATCGTTAAAAACGCACGCCGCGCGATTTGTGACGTTTTGGTTGGTCATAATAGTAGTAACATGCTTTTGAATACAATTAAAATATAACGGCGATACCTGTTTAGTGTTATTGGAAATAATATGTAGTAAATTAATGAGTAAGGTAGCCGATCCTATAAGAAGAGGTGAAATTGGGCATATTAAGGTGTTTTGCTTTATGTCGACTAAGCCGATGATACGGCGTCTTTTTTTCCGTTTACTCTTAGAAAAAAAAAGAAAACAAGTAACGAAGTGCTAATTGTGCGTTGTGAAAAATATAGGGGCGAATTTTAAATAGCTACAGTGTATAATCAGACTAACAAATGGACATTCAGTTACGTGAAATAGCGGACAGTGAAGTGTGGTCATTAAATTGAGTACACCTACAGGGCGGTCAATTCCGGGATAAGTCTATTCGCATCTCATGAGGGACGCGGTATTGAGACCGGTTTTTTTTATTATATCACGGAGAGCGGGCTTCAATTTATAAAAAGGAGAAAAGCTGTATCATTATCATTGACTGTTGGTGTTAAGCAACCAAAACTGTTCATAAAAGGGTTTCGGTGAATGAGTGGTGAATGCGAAATGAAACTGTGAACGAAGTTATGTTAAATAAAGCAGAAGAGACAAGACAGTTTGGTCGTATCTGTTATTATTCCATAAACCGTAACATTTCATCTCCTTGTACGAAGCCTTTATAGACGATCGTTATGACAATTTGCTTTGATGTGATCTCGTTACGAGTTAAGTTTTGGGGACCTGGTCAACAGGGAATAGTTCGTAGATCTTAACTACTGCAGCTATTCTGGAATCAGGTGCTACCGTGACCGTTGTGTGTTGTCAATGGCTTAAGGTCATCATGTCTCATGCTCTAAGATCGACGCGCCTTTCCTCTTGGTATAACAGTGTCTCACGGTAACAACGACAACGCCGATGGCGAAGGAAGATATGGTAGAAGTGGCGCCACAACGTGCGGCTCGATCGAGGAGGATTGCTGCATCGAGTCGAGTGTCATCCGGATTCACGAACCCTAGAGTTGGAAAATATTGTAGCAGTCAGTGAGTCTGTCCAATGAAAGAGGTATTCTTCAATAATCGCTAAAAGTGAGCGATACTACCAGGTATGATTAAAATAACTGTATAATTATAAAAAAAAAGGAAGTTGAGACTTGTGATTTCGGTAGATAAATATATATAAATACATAGTGAAAATAAGTGTATGTCTTGGTAGTGAATAATCATGTGAAAACGAACGAAAAGAATACATGATAATGTGGAGTTGAGTAGAGTAATGAGTAGAGAGAGAGAGGAAAGTGAAGAGGATAGGGATGATGCATCCCATGAGCTCAATGTGGGACAGGAGACATGTACAGATAATAATAAAGTTATTGATTTAGAGCCGTTAGGAGATTCAAATACAATGATAAGTAAGGTAAGCAGCGTGGGAGAACATAAAGATCTTGAGGTTTCGGAAGTAGATCAGCAAGTTGATCCTCAAAATGTAAATATTAATCAAAAAATGTTTGATATGCTGGTATCAATAAATACTCAAATGGGTGTAATGAATGAAAGACTTGGTTCACTAGAAAAAGATAATAAGCAATTAAAAGAGGACAATCAAAAGTTAAATGAAAAATTTGAGGCCAAATTTGGTTCATTAGAAGTTAAAATGGATTCTTCGGAAAGCAAACTGAACACCTTTGATTATAAACTGGAAAATACTAAGAAAGAATTAAAGGCGGACTGGGAGACTCAATTAAATGCGAAATTTGGAGAACCAGATGTAGAGTTTTCTAACACCTTAGAAAGGCAATATAATAATTTAATGGGAAAACTTCATGATGTAGAAAAGAAATATGAGGTAGTTTCGAAGAGTTATGATGGCCTGTCCAATAGGATGGTTAAGTGTGAAAGCAGCTGTTTCAATGCTAGCGTACAGATAGAAGAGCTTTCGAAACAAATAGTTGAGTTTGAGTCTGATGCTCGTAAGGGGATTGAGAAGTATTTAGTAGATCAAACTAAAAGACTTGACGAAGATCTAACTGAATGGATAGAAATAAAAGGAAATGAAATTGTAGACCAGGTTAAGACTACTATTGGATCCCAGCCAAATGAAAATATCAATGAGCACCTAAGTAGAAATGATGAATTAATTAAGCTCTTCACTAGCGAAATTCAGAAAATAAAAGAGAGAATAGTTGATGAGTTACCTAAATGGCAAAAGGAAACCAATCATAAATTGGCGGAGTTAGAACGAAAGTCATCACAAAATTTGTTGACAGAGGACGAACGTTCGGAGAATAGGTCGAAAAACAACCGAACATGTGATAATACGAAGTACAATCGTGGTGAAAATTTGCATTGGGAAGTTGATGATTTGGTTGGTAAAGATGATGATTCTTTTGGTCAGCGAGGATATTTGTCTTCTTTGAAGGTGGAGAACAGCATTTTTAAAAGTAGACAATTCCCAACATTCTCCACTGAAAAGAACAACCTGCATGCGAAAATCTTTATCAATAATTTCAAAAGAATATTTCCACGTAGCTGGTCAGAACATGACCGACTTCAATTTATAGTATCCAAAATTACCGGAGAAGCCGCATTATGGGCCGCCGAAGTAAGTGAAAGTTGCCATACTTGCGCTGAGTTTGAACAACTACTTTTGGCTAAATACTGGTCGTCGAGTAAACAAAGGAAATTAAGAAAAGAGGTTTACCAACCTGAGTATTTTAACAGTAAAAGGAGTACTTTAAGGCAATATTTTGAAATGTACATAAATAAGACACGTTATTGGAGTGATCCAATTTCTCACAAGGAAGTGATCAGAATTTTGAAGGGAATGTTGCCCATAAATATACGTGAAAAGTTAATAAATGTTCCTGACCACGATGTAGAACAATTCTTGTCGGTGATTGACTCTATAGATATGATTATGGAAGACGCAAGACAAATGAGTAGTAATCAAATGTCGACTCACACTCATAGTAATACGAATAATTATAATAATAATTTAACGTATGATAATAATAATACCGAAAACCAGGTCAAACCCGCATCACAGGAGCGTGGACAATCTTCATCCTATGGTTGCAATAAAAACAATGATTATAATAAATGTAGAAGAGATACTTACAGTACTAGAGGTAAACCTCGATATGGTGACGCGAATGTGCATAGTAGTGATATTAATAAGAGTAACAGGTACCCAAGTGATGAACCCAATTGTATTCGACCTTGGGAAGATAATTCGAAGCATAATGTTCATCGGCAGGATGGAACAAATGCCTCGAGTCCTCATCCAGCACAAGGAGTTACACCAATGGGCGAAGGAGCCTGCAATGTGCGACGGGGTGAATACCATAACTCGGATCATACTGTACGGATTGTGGAAGTTCATGAACCCCCACCGAAGACTCAACGAGATAGATTAAACTAATACCAGTCACCAAATGCCTTCCTAGGATGACTGGAAAGGAGAAGGAAGGCAGGCATCAATTTGAAGTGAGAGTATTAAGGTACAATAATGATCAGGATATAAGGAATGAGTTAATTGAAGAAAAACATGAAGTTTCTAATAAATGCAGACAAATTTTACAGGCAATAATTCCAACAAGTATAAATAATGTTGATGTTGAAATATTAATTGATACTGGAGTAACTATTAGTGTCATGACGTTGGACTGTTTAAAACAGATAAGCCGAGGAGTAAAAATGCCCACTTTTCCTATCACAGGATGTATCGTGTCTGGCGCGTTCAGCGCAAAAATGCAAAAAGTTGTGAAACAGGTACGTGTTGACGTTACAATATGGGGGGCTCAAATAGAAAGTACATTCCTGGTTGTTCCTAAAATGACAGTACCATGTATCTGGGCTTTGGATTTTTTATGTGAGACCGGTGCAATCATTAATTTAGAGAAAGGTGAATGTATATTTAATTCCAATGGTAATGTTTTGACAACCACCCTGAGAAAGGGCCGAGTAATTCCAAATCAATTGTGTATGAATCTAATGGTAAAATATGTTAGTATTGATGATGAAAATGTGTATGATATATGCCTTATTGAATGTTCTGAAGAAATGATGGATAAAATGTCATTGCAGGAAAAGGTGTTAGAATCAGAATATTTATCTGTTATCCAAAGGGATGAACTGTACTACTTTTTGGAAGCATATCAGTCAATTTTTAGTAAACGTCCGGGTATAATAAAAGACTTTGAATACCATATAAAGACGTATGCACATAAACCCTTTTGTCGTACTTCCTATTCTATCCCATGGACAAAGAAAGAAGTAGTCAGAAAGGAAATCAATAAAATGTTAGAATGGGGTATTATTGAGCCCTCAGATTCTGAATATTGTAACCCTCTTGTGGCGGTAATTAAACCCAATGGTGACATCAGATTGATGTTGGATGCCAGAGAGATCAATAAGATCATTATACCTGTACAAACGCGACCGGAGAACCTAGAAGAGTTAGTACAAAAGTTTTATGGTGCCCACTTCTTAACCTCTTTGGATATGCGTAGTTCATATTAGCAAACTAGAATAGCGAAAGAATCTAGAAAATATACTGCATTCGTTTTTCTGGGCCGAAGTTACCAGTTTACTGTCATGCCATTTGGGTTGAAAATAAGCAGTGGTGTTTTCATATCAGCATTAGATACCGTACTGGGCAGAGACCTTTTGAATGAAGTTACTTTATATGTGGATGATTTGCTAATTGCTTCTGAAACTTGGGAGGAACATTTGGACTTATTAAGAAGGGTTTTTGCGAAATTTTTGGAATATGGAGTTACTATAAATTTGAGCAAATCCAAGTTTGCTCATAACCAATTGAAATTTCTTGGACATATAATCACTCCTGAAGGGATAGAACCAAATCCTAAAAGGATGGATGTGATTAACAGATGTTCTTATCCAAAAAATAGGACGGAATTAAAGTCATTTATCGGCTTAGTTTCATTTTTTCGACGATTTTTACCCAATCAGTTAGGAAGCCAAGACTGTTTGTTACGGCTGTTAAGAATAAATGTCATGTGGGAGTGGAATTCCGAATGCACGCAAGCTTTTGATAACATCCGCAATGCTTTGACTAATGCTTCACTGTTACATCATCCGAGACTTGATCAAGATTTTTATATTGCTGTGGATGCTTCTGAAACAGGATTGGGTGCCACTCTTTTCAAGATGGACAATCCCGAAGATATCAGTACCATCAAAATAACTGGGTTTGCCAGCAGAACACTCTCTAGCTGTGAACGTGCATATTGTACTACTGAATTGGAAGTACTGACCCTGGTCTGGTCCCTTAGAAAGTTTCGCTATTTTGTATATGGAAAGAAGATCATTGTATTCTGTGACCACAAAGCTTTATCTTTTATTTTAACAGGAAGGATGTTCCATTCACGTTTAACCCGGTGGGCCTTGCTACTGCAAGAATATGATATTACGCTCAAATACATCAGAGGGAAAGACAACATCATAGCCGATGCTCTTTCAAGACTACCGAAAAGAAAGAATGACGACGAGTGTGAAGAACGGACTACTGACTTTAAAGTCATGAATTTATCAAGGCAATATTGTGAGAGGCAAATTTCACAGCTATCTCGAAGTCTTCCACAACTGCAAGAAGATGATAAGTTGTGGAAAGCCATTAGGCATGCTGTCGAAAGCAAAACGCTAAGTCACTCTCAAGAACAGTATCAATTAAAATTCGGAATATTGTATCGGGGGAAGGATGAAGAAGATGTTTGGAAAGTTTGTGTTCCAAATAAATATTTAGAATCACTAGTATGGTACACTCACTTGAATTGGGGTCATTTTGGTTCCGCTAAATGTACAGCCAAAATAGCACAATACTGCTATCATCCAAATTTGGGACGTATAGCTACAAATATTATTAAGAAGTGCAAAATATGTCAGAAGGCGAAACCCATAAACTATTGTCGGAAGATAGAATTACATCCTATCATCCCGCAACAACCTTTAATGTTGGTGTCATGTGATGTCTGTGGGCCATGTCCCATGACACGTGGACGGTTCAAATATGTATTGGCTTTCTATGATCTCTTTTCAAAATATGTGAAATTATATCCTTTGAAAAATCTCCACGTTCGACCCATGTTACGCAAATTTATCAACAACTATATAACTGAGCTTGGCAAATCTATAATGATCTTGACAGACAACGCTGCTTATTGTACAAGCAAAGTATGGAGAGACACTATGAAAGAACAAGGAATCCAGCACATTTACATCTGAAGATTTTACCCTTGTGGAAATCCGGTTGAAAGAATCTTCCGAGAGTTGAACCGATTTTTATGGACGTACATACCCAAACAACATTATAAATGGATCGATTGGATTTATGAATTTGAGAAAGTGTATAATGACTTACCACACTTATCGACAGGTTATTCACCTAACCAAATAGTATTTGGTGAAAGTATTGTGCCAGAATGGATGAAGAAATTACCTGCGATAGAACAAAAGATTACCAAGAAAGAAGATAGGGTGAAGAAGGTCTACGAAAACCTGAAGCATCAAGCACAATTGAGGAAAACCCGTTTTGATAAAAATGTGAAGAAAGTAGTCACATATGATGTAGGGGAAGAAATTTTATTGAGAAATCACCCAAAAGCATCAACCAGGAAAAGAATGAATAAGAAATGGCAATATTTATACACAGGTCCATATAAAATAATGAAAATACCTCATGAAGGGAGCTACCTCCTGGCAGATTGTGATACTGATGTAATTAAAGGCTTGTTCCCTCACATAGACCTGAAGAAGTATTATCAATAATGAGCAAAATTCAAGAAACACTGAATGATACCAAGACTACACTCAGTGGACTAAATAAAAGCACCAATGGATAAATACGTACTTATACTAACTTACAAAGAAAATTAAAGAATGTACCGACGATTTCCATGAGATACCTTCTTTGTATCAGCAACAATGACGACGCTGAAATACGATTTATCCTCTCACCGAACAGCGAGGATGGATGATTTAAAAGTGGAATTAAGAGGAAAAGAAAAGGACCAAATCCTCTCTGGTTAAACAAGTGGCCTGATAAGGGTTTTGGCCTAGGATGCCAATCGTCGAACCCGGCTGTGATCCCTGCCTTGCACAGTCGGTTGAAGAACTGAGGGCTTCATCCAAGAAAAAAAAATGTGGTGTGAATATGAAGTGATTAGTGCGAAGTGTTTCTAAGACAACCTATAAACAAATGTGGAATTTAGTTAAGGGCATTTTGTCTAGGCCCATTAACTCAACTTAAATAGTGTAGAATGTATGTACTGACTTGTTGAGTGAATCTGAGAGTGAGTGTATTCGCCGAAACAAATACCCTCTCCTGTCACAGTACACAAAAAAAAATAAGTCTGTTCTGTCTGGAACCCTCTTCAAGACATCACAGTCTGGGGGGCCGTGTAACATTACGAGTCAAGACAGCTGTAACGGAACTTGAATAGCGTAAAGTTATCGTTAAAAACGCACGCCGCGCGATTTGTGACGTTTTGGTTGGTCATAATAGTAGTAACATACTTTTGAATACAATTAAAATATAACGGCGATACCTGTTTAGTGTTATTGGAAATAATATGTAGTAAATTAATGAGTAAGGTAGCCGATCCTATAAGAAGAGGTGAAATTGGGCATATTAAGGTGTTTTGCTTTATGTCGACTAAGCCGATGATACGGCGTCTTTTTTTTCCGTTTACTCTTAGAAAAAAAAAGAAAACAAGTAACGAAGTGCTAATTGTGCGTTGTGAAAAATATAGGGGCGAATTTTAAATAGCTACAGTGTATAATCAGACTAACAAATGGACATTCAGTTACGTGAAATAGCGGACAGTGAAGTGTGGTCATTAAATTGAGTACACCTACAGGGCGGTCAATTCCGGGATAAGTCTATTCGCATCTCATGAGGGACGCGGTATTGAGACCGGTTTTTTTTTATTATATCACGGAGAGCGGGCTTCAATTTATAAAAAGGAGAAAAGCTGTATCATTATCATTGACTGTTGGTGTTAAGCAACCAAAACTGTTCATAAAAGGGTTTCGGTGAATGAGTGGTGAATGCGAAATGAAACTGTGAACGAAGTTATGTTAAATAAAGCAGAAGAGACAAGACAGTTTGGTCGTATCTGTTATTATTCCATAAACCGTAACATTTCATCTCGTTGTACGAAGCCTTTATAGACGATCGCTATGACAATTTGCTTTGAAGGGATCTCGTTACGAGTTAAGTTTTGGGGACCTGGTCAACAGGGAATAGTTCGTAGATCTTAACTACTGCAGCTATTCTGGAATCAGGTGCTACCGTGACCGTTGTGTGTTGTCAATGGCTTAAGGTCATCATGTCTCATGCTCTAAGATCGACGCGCCTTTCCTCTTGGTAAAACGGTGTCTCACGGTAACAACGACAACGCCGATGGCGAAGGAAGATACGGTAGAGTCTCTCAGATGTTTCCATTTAGATTTCGCCGTTTTAACTGAAAGAACAATAAAATGGTGTAAGAATACAGGTTCCATAGTTCCCCACTACCTCGGAAGTATGAAAATAGACTAACTACGTAAATGTGTATTATATTCTCTAATAAAACTGTTAAAAAGCTTTCCACATTGCCACGTTTGAGTAGCAAGTTTATCAAGTTGCTACTCTGGTATATTTCAAATGGGATATCCTATCATGCACTACCATGATAATTGTGAATAGAAATGTCAATTGTATCATTGGTTGTGAAAACAGATTGAATGGCCATATGGTAAGCACGTACTCTTATTATTTTAGCAATGCTGAATGTATCCTGATTTAAAGAAATATTTCAATGCGTCTGACATAGGGTTTCCCAAACTGCGTATGATATTTAGATGGAAATGCATACATATCCAGTGTCCTAAACATTATGGCAGCATATTCTAAAATTACAAAATGTGTTATTAAATTGTACTCCAAGCAGTTACTGGGCACACATTTTTAGGCAGAGATATTGGCGTTTGTAGTAAACAGAGTGATGGAGGTCCGTTCAAACAACGTGCTTAGTGTAAGAGGCCTACCAATGGAGAACTTCAAGAAACGTCACATGAATCACCATGTATTTTTGGAAGATGAGGCTTATCTATTTTTAGAGAATTTGATGATACCTTTTCCTTGCATATAATTGAGCAACAGGAAGAGTCTGTACAGACAAATGCATTCCAGAGCAAGACAGGTTGTTCAGTGCACATCTGATAATATGAAAGATACATGGAAACCACTGAAGAAGGAAACTGAAATACCCAATGACATTGCTGATCAAATATGTAAGTGCATTTGCCCTTTTAATATCGTCATCGGTAGAGGAGGATGCATCATTGAAACTGAACAGTTTTCTAACAATGCTGGTATGCAAGCTGCTGGTACCACAATCAACAGAAATTGTACATTACGTTCGAAGGCAGTCAGAAACTCGTTCGTTGAACATTTATTTACAAATAGAAATTAAAACATTTCAATAATCCACAACAAAATAGCTCATAATATATACTAATTTATTACACTATATCTGCATATCGGTTCATTATAAATTTAAAAAAATAAGAATAAAGAAAGATAATTTATATTCATGCCTACCATCTGAACAGCACTCCTGTGCCACTTCATTACATAAACTGGAAATTACGTCACGGTTGTGGTATTTGCCCAGTCTCTGGTCCCAAATAGCTGGGCGCAGCTTAACTTCATTTATAAGTTGCTCAACATCCATGATGACAAGAGCAGTATGAAGCACGTAACAAAGAACAATGATGTTGACCTGCTACTGCCTGACTGCAACTGGAACGAATGGCTTTCAGGGAGTCCCCACCACCTCCAACCCCCCTCCCCACCATGCATGCACGCCATATACACGTGAACCCATTAAAAAACCTAAAGGTATGGTCTGTATGTGTGCGTGATTGCGCACATGTACAGTAGAAGTGTCATTGACATAGGTCTGATAAAATTTGGTGTAAAACTAATCACGAAAACAAACTGGAGATTTGTGATACGTTTACTGCAGAAACTGAAACGCAATTCTGTAGTCTCGTCTACTTTGACAGAAAAAAAAGGGAGAGTTAATGAAACTACTGTAGATCGACACAGATGTGCGTTTCATTGTTCTTCATTGTTTTTTTTACCTCCCTTGGTGGGCTGCGCTGCACTGTCAAGATAATAAATTTAAAAAAATCCCCATCCTTCGACAGCTGACAAGCAAGTCAGTAGAAAACGCAGCTGCAGTCAACAGTTGCTCGCCTTTAGCTAGTCTGTGCTGTCATGTAGAACAATGTCTTCACTCTTTTATTGGTATTGTTTTGACTCTGCAGTAACTCGTCGCGTTTTGAAGTACCGAAGAACTAGGAGGTTATGGATTCATCCCATAAATAGCGACAGACATTTAGGAGAGTTCTTTTCTTTACATGCAGAACTTAAAAACTACCCTGAAAAATTTTATTCATATAACAGAATGAATCATAATACATTTCAGTATGTGCTGCAGAAAATTCAAGGCAAAATTTCGAAACAGAACACAAATTTTCGCAGGAGCATAACAGCAGAAGAAATATTGTGTATAATGGTAATGTAAGATTCGTTAGTACACACTTTTTGGTTTGCAGTAGAACTTTGTACAGCATTCGGTACCTCCAATGAATTGTAGTCATACTTTTGTATTTTAAATTTCACAAACGCTTACCTCTGAGGGGAAGAGAGTTTATGGGACTCCTGAGAATCATTAAGAAGTAATTAGCTTCGTCATTTTGGGTAATGTCTTGCTGTGCCTTCAACGAAGAATCGCAGAAATACTCCTTCAGAATTTTCCAACTTTTTTCTTCATGATGCAGCGCTTGGCAGTGGTGATGGTTCATCATGTGGAGACACTGATGACTTCACAGAATTCTTTTCATTACCTTGTAAGATAGACAGATTGATAGGCAAAGAGTTTTGAGATAATGTGTCAGTGGTCCTATTTCCACTGATAAGGAACTGTGCATAGCTCTTGGAACTTAGGAAAATCATATGACAGAACAAAGCCCGAGTGGAATTGCATTTTAATATACTATTCCCTGGATCACATGACCTTATTTTGCCAAGTTATACAAGTTATTCTCTGTAACTGTCTCTCAGGTCTTTGCATTTCGATTTCATTATTTTCATTGAAAGAATATAGAAGGGTGCAAGAAAATGTCTCTTTAATTATTTATTGTTGTATAACTGTGAAATGACATGGACTAAGTAAATATCTACTGTGCAAAAAAAACTGTAAAAACTTCGCCCAACACCACACTTGAGTAACACATTTTACGATTTTTTTTCAGGTATCTGTCCACTGGCATCTCCTTTCATGCACTAGCATCGTCGTTCCGATTAGGGTGTCCACCATATCAGTGGTGGTGAAAGACGTTTGTATGGCCATATGGGAGTCACTTGCTCCCATTCATTTACCAACGCCAACTGTTTCTCGATTTAAGGGCGCTGATGACCCCACTGTTTAGCGCCCGTAAACCTCAAACACACACAACACACCTGTTTCTCGATTTAAAGAAATTGCCAGTGAAATGCATACGAGATGGGGATTTCCAAACTGTGTTTGATGTGTAGACAGAAAGCACATACGTGTCCAATGTCCTAAACTTTCTTGCAGCATGTTTTACAATTACAAACAGTATTATTCGATTGTACTCCAAGCAGTTGCTGATGCAAATTACAAATTTATAGCTGTAGATGTTGGCGCCTACGGTAAACAGTCTGATGCAGGCGTGTTTAAAGAAAAGTATGTTATATAAGAAACTTACAAATGGGGAGCTGTTATTACCGCCACCAACAAAACTTGAAGGAATGTGTCAGGGACTACAATACGTCATTTTGGGAGTAGAAGGATACCCCTTATTAGAGAATTTGATGAAACCTTTTCCTCGTAGAAATTTGGACAACGAGAAGATTCTATACAATGATATGCATTCCAGAGCAAGAAAAGTTGTTGAATGTGCATTTGGTATAATTACCAATAAATGGAGACTACTGAGGAAGGAAATTGAAACATCCATTGACGTAGCTGATCACATAGTCAAGTGCATTTGTCTACTTCATAATATTGTCATTGACAGAGAAGGATGCAATGTTGAAGCTGAAAAGTTTTGTAACAATGCTGATATGCAGACAGCTGGTACCACATTCAACAGAAATTCCACATTACGTTCGAAAACTGTCAGGAACACTTTTGTTGAATATTTCGTTAAAAATGCAACTTAAAATAATTAAAAAACCTTTCAAAAATAAATTTTGGAATTGAAAGTACTTAGCTATTTACTGTATTTTTGTGTATCTCATTTCACTGTAAATAAAACATAAATTATAAAGGAAAATAATTTATATTTGTGTGTACTATCTGAAACACACTCCTTGGTTACTTCGTTCCATAATCTGAAACTGCATCATTACTGTCATACTAGCCAAATTTCTGATACCAAATTGATGAACACAAGTTAATATCACGTATATGTTATTCTGCATTCATTAAAGTAAGAACATCGCAAAAAGATATCACAGACAACAGCTTATAGTAATGTGCCACAGCATGACTTCATAATGCATTGTCATCTGGTAGGGACACATTTCCGTCCCTCGGTGACACTCCTATTGTTGTAAATGCATGTAATTACGGTAGATTAAATAAATGAAATAAAAGTAATTTCGAATTTATCATTATAATAAACGTAATTTTTCCTCGCTGATTGTGAAATGTGAGGTAACATCTTAAAATAAAAGACGTGTGCAGTCACACTTGTGATGAAAGCAGAAGGGAGACGTGTGGTGCGTGTACTGCAGAAGCTGTAGTGCTGCTCCACAGGCTCGCGCTGCAGTCGGCTCGCGCCGGCAATATTAAGCACTCGGGATGTCTCCGGCTCAGCTCCAGGAGGCTCACGTGTCGGCGCGGCCCGGCCGCCAGTGTGAACACCGCAATTCAAAACTGCGGCGGTGGTGCAAGGAACGGCGGAGGTACTGTTGGTGGAGTCTGCCGGAAAACAACCAGCGGCAGAAAACCGAGGACAGCACAAACGGAGCTGGTTCCGGTGAGACCAGAAATTAAAAATAACGCGCGGCCAAGCTGGCGAAGAATGCGCCCCTACTCCCAGCACTGCCTGCCAGAGAAAACCCGATAGGACTCCAAATCATGTGGCGCCAAGCCAGAACGAGGCGAATCAGCGGGAGCGCGCAGATGCGGGTGCAATAGCTGCAGGAGCAACACACGGGCACATCTATGTAGCAGTTCCGCTGGGGAACGGGAGCCGCGCAGCTGGGAGCGATATGAAGCAAGGGAAGTCCAGAGCGCGTGCTCAGGAGAGTGCATGGCGCGCAACTTGCTCATCTGTGACTTAAACGTACGCTCAAAGCATTCAGCCTCGCCGTTCGACTGGGGATGGAGTGGGGCTCAGGTGAGATGGCGAATGCCATTAACAGCACAGAACGCTTCAAACTCCGAGGACAAAAATTGAGGGCCATTGTCGGAGACAATAACTTCAGGAAGACCCTCAGTGCAGAAAATAGAAGTCAAATCCCGAACAGTACTGGCAGCTGTAGTAGGAAACATAGGCACAACAAAAAGAAAGTTGCTGCACGCATCAATAACTATCAACCATTTGGTGTCCCAGAAAGGACCTGCAAAATCAATATGAACGCACTGCCAAGACGCAGTTGGAGTCGGCCATGGAAAAAAGAGCTGGTGGGGAGGAGATTGATGCTCTGTGCAAGGGTGACAATTAGCAACCAAATTCTCAATTTGTTTATCAATGCCGACCCCCGTAGCCAGCCGGAGAGGCCGTGCAGTTCTAGGCTCTGCAGTCTGGAACCGAGCAACCGCTACGGTCGCAGGTTCGAATCCTGCCTCGGGCATTGATGTGTGTGATGTCCTTAGGTTAGTGACTGATGACCTCAGGAGTTAATTCGCATAGTGATCAGAGCCATTTGAACCATTTGAACCAACTGACCCCCATGCAATGACGACGCGCTAATTGATTCGTCCGCACTATACCCCAATGACCAGTGTACAGTAATCGGAGGCTTTCCGACTGCAACGAACGAGGTACAACCACACGAGACTGATCATTGTCAGTTCGTAACAAAATAACACCGTGTTGTACAGACAAGTTGTGACATTGCGCAAAGTAACGCTGAACAAGGGGATCACTAATCTGGATGATGGAGAAAATTGAGAACGAATATACTGCAAAATAACCTGCAAAGAAGCATCGGCGGCAGTCGCGGAAGCAATGCGACAAAAATCCACTGGAAAACTATCAGCTATTTCCTTATCTTGTGAATCAATAAATATGCATGACAATTCGGAAGAATCAAACACGGCTGCGTTCACACTGCCGGCCGGGCCGGGCCGAGCCTGGCCGGGCCGCCGCCCGCTTTGATATCAAACTCATAGTTTTGAATTGCGGTCTTCACACTGGCGGCTGGGGCGCGCTGACGCGTTGTGAGCCTCCCGGAGCTGAGCCGGAGACATCCCGAGTGTTTAATATTGCCGGCGCGAGCCGACTGCAGGTGCGAGCCTATGGAGCAGTACTACAGCTTCTGCAGTGCACGCATCACACGTCTCCCTTCTGCTTTCATCACAAGTGTGACTGCACACGTCTTTTATTTTAAGATGTTACCACCGCCGCCGCTGCCGGTCCGGTCTCCTGCACCAGGCAGGCGCCTCTGGCCGCTGCCACAGCCCCACCGCCGGCCGCCGCCGCCATCGCCACCGCTGTGTTTCTCCAGGGTGCCGGAACCGATAGACGCTGAGGCTGCCGTAACGCCACCGCCGTCGCCCATGGAGGTTGTTGCTCTGGCTTCTCATCCGAGTATACCCAGTCTTGGTGCACGGCCTGGGCAGTTTTTCCACAGGGCGTTTTCCTCACCCCCTCGCGAGCAATTCGGGGTCGTGGGTGGGCAGCACGCCCCGGCAGTTTCGCTGTCCGCCCACTCAGTTGCGCCGCCCCTGGGTCCGTCCACCTGCCGTCGGAAGCCATACTCAACGGCAGTGCGTCGTTTCGGGGGGAGGGATGTGGTGTCGATAGCTACAATGCCACAGTGTAGATACAAGTCCTTAGGTTGGCACTATGACACCGACACCGACGATAGCGCCCTCTAGCCAGCGCTGTGCAGCTCTAAGAGCACCGCTCCAGATTCTCCCCATTTTGTTCGCGAGCTGACGCCCAACCAAAAATCTTCATAATGGGCGAGCCACTACAGATTTTTAGGTTTGATACATCCAGCTTCGGACCTACGTTCTCATCTTTACCAAAAGTTACGCGTATGTCATTGACTAATACTCTCTATTAAATGTACTTTTACATTAAAGCCAGTACTGAAGTTTTTACCTCACCTGCTCTTACTAGCTTCCTATATTCGGCCTACCCTCAAGTTTACAGGAGCAGACCCTCGCGCGGCCTTCCAGGTGGAATACAAAATGTGACAAACTGTCAAAATTTTGTATTTATGTCTGCTCGCATATTGGTGTTTGTATTTTTTATTTCTGTGTTGAAGCTATCGAGTTTTTGAAGTATAGCGGCAAGTGCGCTGTTTCGGTTGCTATCTAATGTACTTTGGTTGTTAACAGCTGTATTTTGTAAATTGACATTTGGATTTCGTATGATAGGTGACGGCAAAGTGTCGTCGAAAATCATGTTATCTTCACTTTCTATGTTTTCCTGTGCGAGCAGAATGTTGCTCGCTGAGATACATGATGTAGTTTCATCTATTCTCATCAACGTATCATCAAAGTTAGAACTCTATAAAAGCTCACTAGCACTTGTTACTTCGGATATGTTCATCTCTGAACTATTTAATACATCTAAGTGTGCAAGACATGGCGCTGGTACTTCAGATATTCTGTCCTGCAATTTTACGCCATCTTGGCTCATTGCATTTTCGCCATTGTCAGCAACAATGGAAACTGATTTTTGTGCCATTTTGCTTGAATATAAAAATTAAAATTTTGAAAAAAATGACTCTGAGCACTATGGGGCTTAACATCTGAGGTCATCAGTCCCCTAGAACTTAGAACTAATTAAACCTAACTAACCTAAGGACATCACACACATCCACGCCCGAGACGGGATTCGAACCTGCGACCGTAGAGGATGTGCGGTTCCAAACTGCAGCGCCTAGAACTGAATGGCCACTCCGGCCAGCTAAAATTTTGAAAAATCGAAAATTGAAATATATTATTTTTGGAAATTTAAGCATACGATTTACGTGTCGTTAAGTGTTAAATAGCTACTTTTATGACACACAAAATTCTATGACACAAAACTTCAAACTTTTCTCTCGCTAATCATAACATAAAATTTCTGAAAAATTCATTACAATCATTCAGGAAGGGAAATTGAGGAAAGGGATGTCTAATTACTACACAGGAGACGCTACAAACATAGCTAAGCAAGCAGTTGTGTAGTGGAACTGCCTTTGCTGCGATGGAACAGATTATTTCCAAAATTTTCCATACATTCCGGTTTCACTTTTGATTCCCTTTTCAATTGGTTACTTTATCCATAACATGGATATTCTGGTTATTTTGCTCCCAGTCGTGATAGTCCACATGAAAATTTGAAAATAATTAGTACATTCAAAAACATTTCATACAATTAACAATAATTTACACAACTGGTTTGATGGCTTTCTTACTGTCATGTCACCAGATCGCCAGTTGTGTAAATTATATATATATATATATATATATATATATATATATATATATATATATATATATATATATATATATGGTGTTACAAAAAGGTACAGCCAAACTTTCAGGAAATATTCCTCACACATAAAGAAAGAAAATATGTTACGTGGATATGTGTCAAAAAATGGTTGAAATGGCTCTGAGTGTTATGGGACTTAACATCTGTGGTCATCAGTTCCCTAGAACTTAGAACTACTTAAACCTAACTAACTTAAGGACATCACACACATCCATGCCAGAGGCGGGATTCGAACCTGCGACACTAGCGCCCGCGCGGTTCCAGACTGAAGCGCCTAGAACCGCTCGGCCACACAGCCGGCCGGACATGTGTCCAGAAACGCTTACTTTCCATGTTAGAGCTCATTTTATTACTTCTCTTCAAATCACATTAATCATGGAATGGAAACACACAGCAACAGAACGTACCAGCGTGACTTCAAACACTTTGTTACAGGAAATGATCAAAACGTCCTCCGTTAGCGAGGATACATGCATCCACCCTCTGTTGCATGGAATCCCTGATGCGCTGATGCAGCCCTGGAGAATGGCGTATTGTATCACAGCCGTCCACAATATGAGCACGAAGAGTCTCTACATTTCGTACCGGAGTTGCATAGACAAGAGCTTTCAAATGCCCCCATAAATGAAAGTCAAGAGGGTTGAGGTCAAGAGAGCGTGGAGGCCCTGGAATTGGTCCGCCACTACCAATCCATCGGTCACCGAATCTGTTGTTGAGAAGAGTACAAACACTTCGACTGAAATGTGCAGGAGCTCCATCGTGCATGAACCACATGTTGTGTCGTACTTGTAAAGGCACATGTTCTAGCAGCACAGATAGAGTATCCCGTATGAAATCATGATAACGTGCTCCATTGAGCGTAGGTGGAAGAACATGGGGCCCAATCAAGACATCACCAACAATGCCTGCCCAAACGTTCACAGATGTCAACACAAGCACCGAAGTCAACATTACCTTTCTTCAATTGGGCCAACTGGTGGTGAATCGAGGAAGTACAGTACATACTGACGAAACTAAAATGAGCTCTAACATGGAAATTAAGCGTTTCCGGACACATGTCCACATAATATCTTTTCTTTATTTGTGTGTGAGGAATGTTTCCTGAAAGTTTGGTCGTACCTTTTTGTAACACCCTGTATATATAATAAGAGGTGTATTGCTCCTGCAATATGCAAGGTATAAGAAAATCTCTGACCAGAGAGCAGTGTTGACTGCAGTAGGAACTGTGTAGCTGTAGCAGTAAGTTGTTGCTAGTCTGGAGTCTGCTCTGGTCTGGTATTGTGTATCGTGTTGGCTGGCCCGGTCGCGGTGCAGCGATGCCGGAGCATGAGTATTAATGTAAGTCCCATGTAAATGTTTTAGAAATCTTGTAATAATAATCTTCCTCATAAAAAGTAACTTTTAACAACCATTCATTTCAATTTAAAGAATTTACTAATTTCTCCCATCCATGATCATCCCGATTATTGCAATAGAAAAATCAGTTGCTTCCTTTCATAAATGACAGATAGGTCGGCTAGCATTGCACAGAGCTGTGCCGGAAAAATTTATTGTAAGAGCAGATATATCCGGCGACTTCATGGCGGTAAGAATTTTTCTTTTTTTATTCAGAATGATCTTTCAGGGCCATGACGCAGCACTGCTGTCGTCCAAAATTTACCAGGTTAAATTCACAGTGAATTATTGAAATGTCATAAGTGAGTGACAATTTAATTGAGAGGTTAGTTACATCGTTTTATTACCAGGTTACTGAATTTATTTTTTTATTGGGACGTTACATTGAATGTGAACGACATAATTATAAGTTTTACTGTTGAGAGTTTCAGGAATTTTTCTGTTTTGAGCTTAGATTAAATGGGAACGAATTTTGTGGGGAAGAATTCTGTTTTGAGGTTACACTAAATTAGAATCATAATCATATTATTCATACTATTTATTTAATTTTTGTGGGGAGGTTAAACTTGGCGACAACCGGCCAGGGTCGTATTTCTTTGTGAATTTCTGGGAAGTAGTCATATATCTGCTCTTATTTACTTAAATGTAGTTTGCATCTGGCGCAACGCATTTACTAATTTGTCACTCTTTCTTCCACAGATCATCAGCAATTTATTGCTCTTTGTTGTAATTGTATTTGTTCCATTTTTGCTTTGACTTTGTTTCATTTTGTGCTTAATATTGAGTAGTGAAAATGCCGCGAAAAACTGTTAACGGTACATCGCGATGTGCAATGAGTGAAATAGCCGACTCGAATAGTTTGACCGATAATATTTGCGACACTCAGTGTAATAGTGATAATCCCACAATTACAGATAATCAGCGCCTACCGATCACTAGTAATGATTTTGATCCTAATGATGAGCAAACAAATTCAATTATGTCCAGAGTTAATGTAACAATTGATGACGAGGCACGTTCCGTTACAATGAACGCTGTCCAGTTTGACACGCCTAATTTGCAAAATTTACGTAACGAACAGATAATTGTTTCCAACGAAGGCGAACAATGTACTCAAAATACGTCAAATTTATTTGATTCCGATTTAGCGATCAACAGTGCACATCCAATTGGCGAACCTTTTCAAGAATCAGAGAATGACCACATGGTTACACAAAGTGTGACAATTGCAGGTACGCCATTAAACAGCACAGAGAGCAGAGTAGGTAATATTGGCATGGATCACGTTATGGCACTATTGCTACAACTTAATGAAAATTTCAAACAACAACTTAATGAAAATTCCAAACAACAGAATGAAAGACAAGACAACTACTTCAAACAACTTAATGAATCGTGCAAACAACTCAATGAAAAATATGACAGGTCGATCAAACAATTTAATGAAAGTTTCAAACAGACGAATAAAAGACACGACAATCTTAATGAGCAGAACAAACAACTTAGTGAACAGATTACAGCCGTTACCGTGCAACGCCATGATACTAAAGGACAATTATATGAGGAAATTAAGGCTTGTGCTAGTAACAGCAGAGAAGAAATTAGATCTGTTGCACAAGAATTAAGCAATACACATGCAGCCACAACAGAATCACTTAGAGATGAAAGTAGTGCAGTCACTGAACAATGTTCAGAAAACGCAACACAGATACGCGACGAGTTTAAATTAATGTCAGCAGAAGTTTCACACACGGAGGTCGATAAGAAATTTGACCAACAGATCACCCAAATTGACGAACGTTTAAAGTGACAGAAATGAAAAATGTTTCAGTCACTAACACGTCACAGCATACGCCACATTTCGAACATTTGTCACACTCACACCCAGTGTAACTTAGGTAATTTACAGAGACTACGTGACTTAGAATCCGAAGAGACACAGACAAACAGATTGTCATACAATCCTGAACCTGTTCAGACATACAGAGACGACAATTTTGATTACAAGCAATTTTTATCCGTAAAAAATCTAAGGTACTTAATAATGACAGAACACAGATTCACTCTTTCGACTGTATACGACAATTTGCTTTTGAATTTTCACCGGCATTTCCTGTAATGCAGAAACTAGAATTGGATTGGATACAACAACTTGCTTTTGAATTTTCACCGGCATTGCCTGTAACGCAGAAACTAAAATTTATTTGCAGCGCGTAATTGACCTCAGGGGATTCATTACACTTCGATGAATATGTGCCGTAGTGTGCACAGTGCCCCGAGCCGTAGTAGTGCTATTTCATCTTTAGTTTTCTGCACTGCTGCCTTCTCTTCTACTATCCTTTATATCTGTCAAAACAGCTCTTCAACTATCGATCTATCTAGGATTAGAAACGAGTAAAGAAAACCCGATGTTACAAGTTTTACCGAAAGTGACAATTTTCATTAGACACTCCCGGAATGAAAATAAATAACAGCGTAATTTTAATAACAGACAAAATTTTAATTATCAGTATCGTCAAAATTATCAGCAACCGCATTTTGGTAACAATAGAGGTTTTTCCCCACAACAGCAACAAAACCAGCCGGTTAGCATACCTAACCAACAATGTAATGTGCAAGGTCAACCAAGCTTTAATGTTTCGCCGCCTACACGTATAGCGTCAGCTCCACCAAATAGTAACGCACAGCAACAAGGAAATCAGTACGTACAGAAAACACACCATTTCACTTCATATCGCAGTGCACCGTATAGTAATGACTATCATGACAGACGTAAAAGTAATGAGCACAATTTTCAGCGTACGTTTAATAACAGTCGGTCTTACCAGCAGCAAAATCATCCGCAACAACAGATTATCATGAATGAACCAGACAGTCGGTATCATCCCGAACCTAATGCGTCAGGACGAAAAAACAGAACTGTACAAGTAGTCGAAATGCAACAGCATCCTCCCGCAAATAACAGCACGTCAGAAAGAATTTGACTAGATACAGTACAGGTTGCATCTTCCAGCAACGCAAGCGATACTTTTGACACACAGAATCTTGTTCACGAAAATGTTATTACTTTGGACACTCTTTTGCAGGAAAAATTCAAAAAACCATTTCACACCCTGTCATTGAAGTAAAGATTGGATCATCCAAATTTTCAGGAGTAATCGATTCTGGATCACCTATGTCAGTTATAAATGAGGAAACTTTCAATGAATGTAAGAAAGATAATACCTATCCTACATTACCATTAGGCAAAACTAAAGTGAAAGGTGCAGTATCTGGTAAAGGAGTAGATGTAAAATTACAGACACACTTATCATTTTGTATTGCAGGTCATACGTTTCACTCAAATTTTTGGATTGTTCCGTTATTGACAACAGACGTTATTTTAGGTACGAATTTTCTAGTACAACACGACGCAATTATTCACTTTCAAAATTCCTATTTAATGTTAAAGGATGAAAATGTACAACTGGCTTTAGAATTTCAGCACTCTTTATCTGCAGAAGAACAAACAATTAATCGGACAGAGGTCATTTCTGCATCACGTAACATAGACTGTCATTTGACATTGTTCACAGATACGTACGTACACAACTATAATTCTCCAGACGAAGACGATTATAACGTTATACAGATGATTGCTGATAAAATTAAACAGAGCAGTGCAAATACAGACGACGTTCAGAGCTACGCAAAATTCTTTTACATCAAGCTCCAGTTTTTGACAACGTCCCTGGTACTATATCCGGATTAATGTATGAATTTCAAGTTAAACAGCACGACACGTTTAAAGCCAAACATTATCCCATTCCGTATATTCACACAGAACAAGTTAAAAAAGAATTGCAAGCTATGCTTGACCAAGGAATTATTGAACCAGCAGTTAGTCCGTACATAAACCCGCTCCATATTGTTAAGAAAAAGGATGGTTCACTTCGCCTCGTACTTGATTCGCGTCACATCATTGACATTATTATTAATGAAACAGATCGCCCTCAAACACTATAAGAACTTCTACAGAAATTTCATGGTACTGCTACTTATTCCACATTAGAATTGAAATCGGGATTTTGGCAAATTCAGCTCCATCTGAACCGCAGAAAGTACACGGCTTTTCTCTGTTTTGGTGACTGTTATCAATTTTGCAAATTACCGTTCGGTTTAACTATTTCTTCAGCAGCATTTATTCGTGGTTTGAATACTATACTTCCGACAGAATTAAAAGACAGAATTACAACGTATGTAGATGACATTCTTATTGCAGAAGCTAACTGGTCTGAACACAATTTGATTCTTGAACAACTGATACAAACTTTTCGTGCACAAGGACTCACAGTTAATCTTAGCAAATCACACTTTGGCAAAACTTCTATAAAATTTCTTAGACATGTAATTTCAGCAGAAGGCATTGCTCCTGACCCGGAAAAACTTCAAGCCTAACGTGACATTACTGTACCTACGACGAAGAAACAACTACGCAGCTTTTTGGGTTTAATTAACTTTTTTCGTAAATTTATTCATTACTCTGCTTTAGACACCCCTAGATTATGTCAATTGACGGGTAAAAACACTATTTGATCATGGGATAGCCAAGCACATTCTGAATTTATCAATCTGAAACAAGCTTTGTTGAATGCACCACTTTTATCACATCCAGATCTTACTAGAAATTTTTCCAATGACACCGACAGTTCTAACACAGCTTTAGGCGTACACATTTTCCAGGAAATTGAAGAAGATGGTTCTACAGTAATTAAAAACATCGCCTTTGCGAGTCGCATTGTGTCACCTGCTGAACACAGAACTTGAAACATTATGTGTTGTATGGCCATTTGCGAGATTTAGGCACTTTCTTTATGGAAGACACACTACCATTTACACAGATCATAGAGCTATACAGTTTTTACTTTCAGCAAAATTTACACATGGCAGGTTAAGCAGATTGTAACACTATTTAGAGGAATTTAATTTTACAATTGTTCACATTCCCGGTACGCAAAATATTGTAGCAGACGCACTATCCCGTTCTCTCAGCAACAATCAGCAAGACATCACAACCAACTTCTGCCAAGCAAATTTCAGCGTCATGTATATTCAACAAGTTGCATTTGAAAATTTCATTTCGGCATCATTACGAGACATAGCACAAGAGCAGAGTAAAGACAACGTATGGAAAGAAATTAAACACCTTTGGCAAGATAGGAATAATGTTACCATCAGAAAGCATTACACTGTACGCAATAATATTCTGTTTCGCCGCTCTCACCCTGACAGCAACAACTGGTTACTATGCATTCCTGACGAACTGGTTAACAAATTAATTTGGCATACTCATTTAAGTTACGCACATTACAGAGCCACAAAATGTTTTCTTATACTGAGACGGAACTGTTATTTTGCCGACGTGGAGAAACGTATTTGACGAGTTTTAGCGTCATGTATAATCTGCCAGAAAGCTAAGTCAGACACGACTTCACATATTCCTACGTTACATCCCATTGTACCTGTTAAATTGAGACACATGGCCGCTGTAGACATTTCTGGTCCGATTCCCAGAACTAATAGAGGTTTTTTCTACATCTTTGTCGCTGTTGAACTCACTTCAAAATTTGTAACCTTCACTCCGTTACGCAAAGCTATTGCTAAATCTGTTTCGAAAGCATTTGTAAAACATTTTCTATTTCATGTAGGGCATGTATCGAAAGTAATTTCTGACAATGGACCACAGTTTCGATCTGCTATATGGACACGTATGTTACGAACAAGAAACATTTCTCCGATCTATATATCCAGGTATCACGCTTCTTCGAACCCTTGTGAACGACTAATAAAAGAAATTGGTAAACTATGTAGAATATACTGCCATAAAAAACCTATTGATTGGGATACACACATACTGTCATTCCAGGATGTAATTAACTCGATACCAAATGAATCTACTATGCTATCTCCGACTGTTATACTGAAAAATGTTGAACCACCTAACAAAATTAAAGAATTAGTATCCTTTCCTACATCTCGTCGACTACGACACCATAAAATAACTGACATTGCACTCAACAACATCAAACGTGCCGCAGAGCGCCGGAGAAGACAGCAAAAACAGGTTTGTACTCGCCGTGACTTTCATATTGGACAGAAGATATTAGTACGCACACATTATTTATCCAACAGAGGAAAGAGTAGATGTAGTAAATTTGAGCTTTTATACGCAGGTCCGTATCGAATTCGCAGCATTCCTCACCCCAATGTAGTACACGTCGAAACTTTGAGAAACAGAAGAAGTAAAGGCAATCACCATGTCTCCAATATTAAACCCTTTATTGAATGAACATACTTTATGGTTTGTCGCACTGTAATGCCATTTGCAGATATTTATATGAACACTTACTGATGATAATCGTATTTTTTCTTGGCAAGTACCCGGCAAGGTACGGTTAGCTGGTCGCTTTTCTTGTCGTTACACATCAGACTGTGCACATTTTTCCAGATAAACTTACATATTTTATGACCACTTATGCAATTATATTTATATGACTACTTACTGAGGATTATCATATTTTTTTCTTAGCAAGTGCCCGGCAAGGTAAGGTTAGCAGGTACCTTTTCTTGTCGTTATATATCAGACCGTGCACATTTTCCATTTTTCGTGTATGTATGATTGTTTTCCTGATTTGTTTGTATGCACTACGAAATCTTTAAGATATAACAAACACCAGTTGGCTTTGACATTTTGCCTTATGATGTCTCAACATCATGACTATTTTACATTTTTTAATACTACATTATGATACTCTGTGTACATTTTTTGCACTTGAAAACTGTCTATGTTTTTTGACATAATACGTTTTCTGTCATGCCATGCTGTATGCTTAATTATATCACTAGAAACAAGTTTTTATTTAATGGGTATATGATTTAAATGCAAGATATTAATCCCTATTCATCATTTTCAGAAAGCAATAATGTGTAAAAAAATAAATTAAACAAACCACAGTGGATTACTATGAAATGGGAATTTGACCTTCGGAATGAACGAAAGAAAATGGAATACCTAGTGGTGAAGAGTAAATGGATCAGAATTAACAAGCATTAACAAGAATATACTATACACATCGTATGATAGCAGGCTTAACTAATTTTTTTTCTTTCAGAATACGAGGCGATTGAAGTAGGCTGTCAGACAAGAACTACACATCTTAGTTTTTAGTGATGAAATATGCTAGAAATAAGAAACTCTATACTATGAATAGCTATATGAAGTAAATGGTAATATGAATAATGAATAATGAAGTGTCTTTTTTGCAGATGATAATGAATGATGATGAATAGTTATATGAAGAATATGCTAATATGAATAATGAAGTTTTTCTTTGCAGGTGATGATAGTGATGAGTTTTATATGGCCACTTAACGCATCACTTTTAAGTTTTTCTTTGCAGATGAGAATAATGATGAAGTTTATATATTAGTTAAGAGATGCTATGTAGTTATTTAAGTATTTGTTACAGTTCGTTTTGACAGTATGTCTTATGTCGCATGGTATAATGACTGAATGTTTTGGAAAGGACAGATAGAGTACATACATATTGAGTACACGTTTCATAACCTGTTAATTCGAAGTTCACTACTTTTCAGCATAATATGCGATTCTTCTTTCAGCTGAATAATCCATTTTGTATTTTTTACAGGAGAAGCTATTCATGAAATTAATGTGCTATAGGCAGTTAGTTATTAAACCTGTTGTAGTACTTGCATTTTTTCCCCATTTGTGTGTGTCATTCATGAATGTGATCACATATACTCTACTTGTTTCATAACCTTGCTACAGCTGACTCATGACGAATGACGTTACTAATCCTTATTTGCAGCAATAAGTCAAAAGCAAATATTTTCATGCCCCAGTAATTAATTATCGATCCCAACGCAATGCATTGCTAGCATAAAAAAAATAGACCTTGAATAATAGTTACAGTGTGTTACATTTTAAATATGTCTTATGTGACTGGAATGATGAGTTCTGAGTAATACTGAATGATGTTTTCTAACCACAGACCTTGAGTAATAGTTATAGTGTGTTGGATTTTAAATATGTCCTATGTCACTTGAATGATGAGTTCTGAGTAATACTGAATGATGTTTTGTAATAAAGCATAAATACTATGCCAATAATTTCTGTAAATAATATTTTTGTTATACTCTATAAATGCTATGCCAATAATTAACTCTCATTTTGAATGATGACTTCTGAATTATGCATAAAAATGGTTTGTAACTGGCCAATGAGTGCCAATGATTACTATAATTAGATGAATTATGTAAATACTATGCCACTAATTAACTCCTGTTTTGAATGATGACTTCTGAATTATGCATAAAAATGGTTTGTAACTGGCCAATGAGTGCCAATGATTACTATAATTAGATGAATTATGTAAATATTATGCCATTAATTAACTTTTGTTTTGAATGATGACATCTGAATTATGCATAAAAATGGTTTGTAACTGGCAAATGAGTGCCAATGATTACTATAATTAGATGAATTATGTAAATATAATGCCATTAATTAACTTTTGTTTTGAATGATGACTTCTGAATAATGCATAAAAATGGTTTGTAACTGGCCAATGAGTGCCAATGTTTAGTGTAATCAGATGACTTATGAATACTGTTCTGTAATACTCCATACATAGTACAGAAATGTTTAGTAACTAGGCAATGAGTGCCAACCATTACTCAAATCGGTTGATAGACTAGTGTAATTCTCTATGATGACCAGTATAAGACTTAATGTCCTTCACCTTCTGACCTAAATGCAATATCCGTTTGTCCTGTCCATCCTCATGACCATGGAGCACTATATTTGGATTTTGCACTAATTCTACATTGGTGAAAAAGTATCAATTCTGCAGGAGTGTGGTGTTGACACATCATGCTGTCCACCACCTTGAACGATGGAGATGTTATTATGGTCCCACTGTTTGGTGTACCTAATGTACTACCAAAATGATAACATTGAATATTAATACGACCTTTCAGTGTCTTGGCTACACTGATTAATACTTCAGTCAAGAGAACTTCAGATTGTCTCACTTGGTGTTGTGCTTCTGTAGAAAGATATGGACTTTCAGCGCAGCTACGTGCAACCTACTGTGCTACAACCATGATGCAATCCTTCCCTTTCCTTTCCTAGTTCTTGTAAAATGGTAGAGATATATACAGTGCGTGTGCACTTTATGTCATTTGTTAATATGTTTTGTACTCATTGCATATACATTTTGTCATTTCTTGATATGTTCTGTACTCAGTGCATGTGCTCTCAATTTCA